>NC_083232.1:11569404-11800695 GCF_032191835.1 Heteronotia binoei
AACAGCTTGTAAATGATCACCAACGCAGGCATGCGAGGCTTCTGAAAACGCGACCGAGATCTTGTTCTCAGACTCCGGTGGGATCAGCTCATGGCCTTCAAATGCCGCCTCTTGTCCGGGTTGCACACTAGCTCTTTGGCCGTTAAAAGGTTTAATTTCCTCCTGTTGCTTTCTCAAAAGGGGGGGGGGGGGAGCAAAGACAGGCTAACGGCTGAGCGAAACAACAACTGCGTCCACCCTGAAGGGAACCTGTCTGCAGACTTCAAGAAGGCCCTGGCTTGTTACCCAATCGCCCTGCGCATGAATATGAAAGCGAGCCAGGCAGAACTGGGGGCTCTCAGCCACGGTGTTGTGCTTCAGCCTCTCATGCATATGAATGAGGTGTTTTGTGGCCCTGGCGGGCAAAGAGGCAGGTGGCAGTCAAGAGAAGACGCTCGGTTCGAAGGGGGATTACACTTGAGGAGATAGGAACTGCCAAGAGCATCTGTCTGCGTTGCGAAGTTAAAAGAATTAAAAAGGCAGAAATGAAAGACGAGCATTCGGTCGGGGGAAACGGACATGTCGCATTGCTGCCCTCTGGCCTGCCGAACCAAGGAATGAATGGTTGTAAGAGTTAAGAGTGATTTCCCCAGTCACACTTGATTTACACGGGGGGAGGGGCATCAGAAGGAGGAAGAGGAAAAAGAAGATGATGATAATGATGATGATGATGATGATATTGGATTTATATCCCGCCCTCCACTCCGAAGAGTCTCAGAGCGGTTCGCAATCTCCTTTACCTCCCCCCACAAACAACAGACACCCTGTGAAGTAGATGAAGATACTGGATTTTATATCCCGCCCTCCACTCCGAAGAGTCTCAGAGTGGCTCACAATCTCCTTTCCCTTCCTCCCCCACAACAGACACCCTGTGAGGTAGATGAAGATATTGGATCTAAATCCCGCCCTCCACTCCGAAGAGTCTCAGAGCGGTTCGCAATCTCCTTTACCTCCCCCCACAAACAACAGACACCCTGTGAAGTAGATGAAGATACTGGATTTATATCCCGCCCTCAACTCCGAAGAGTCTCAGAGCAGCTCACAATCGCTTTTACCTTCCTCCCCCACAACAAACACCCTGTGAGGTAGAAGAAGATATGGATTTATATCCCGTCCTCCACTCCGAAGAGTCACAGAGTGGCTCACAATCTCCTTTACTTCCCCCCACCCCACAACAGACACCTGTGAGGTAGATGAAGATATTGGATTTATATCTCGCCCTCCACTCCGAAGAGTCTCAGAGTGGCTCACAATCTCCTTTACCTCCCCCCCCACACACACAACAGACATCCTGTGAGGTAGATGAAGATACTGGATTTATATCCCGCCCTCCGCTCCGAAGAGTCTCAGAGCAGCTCACAATCTCCTTTACTTTCCCCCCCCCCCACAAGAGACACCCTGTGAGGTAGATGAAGATATTGGATTTATATCCCGCCCTCCACTCCGAAGAGTCTCAGAGCGGCTCACAATTTCCTTTACCTTCTTCCCCTCACAACAGACACCCTGTGAGGTAGAAGAAGATATGGGATTTATATCCCGTCCTCCACTCCGAAGAGTCACAGAGTGGCTCACAATCTCCTTTACTTCCCCCCACCCCACAACAGACACCTGTGAGGTAGATGAAGATATTGGATTTATATCCGCCCTCCACTCCGAAGAGTCTCAGAGTGGCTCACAATCTCCTTTACCTCCCCCCCCCACACACACACAACAGACAGCCTGTGAGGTAGATGAAGATACTGGATTTATATCCCGCACTCCGCTCCGAAGAGTCTCAGAGCAGCTCACAATTGCTTTTACCTTCCTCCCCCACAACAAACACCCTGTGAGGTAGAAGAAGATATGGGATTTGTATCCCGCCCTCCACTCCGAAGAGTCACAGAGCGGCTCACAATCTCCTTTACTTTCCCCCCCCCCACAAGAGACACCCTGTGAGGTAGATGAAGATATTGGATTTATATCCCGCCCTATACTCTGAATCTCAGAGTCTCAAAGCGGCTCACAATCTCCTTTCCCTTACTACCCCACAACAGACACCCTGTGAGCTGGGTGGGGCTGAGACGGCTCTCCCAGCAGCTGCCTTTTCAAGGACAACCTCTGCCAGAACTATGGCTGACCCAAGGCCATTCCAGCAGGTGCAAGTGGAGGAGTGGGGAATCAAACCCAGTTCTCCCAGATAAGAGTCTGCACACTTAACCATTACACCAAACTGGCTCTCTTCCAATTTGGATTTATCCCCCGCCCATCACTCAGAGTCTCCGAGCAGCTCACAATCTCCTTTCCCTTCCCCTCCCACAACAGACACCTTAGGAGACAGGTGGGGCTGAGAGAACTGCTCTTGAGAGAACAGCTCTAAGAGACCTGTGACTGGACCAAGGTCACTCCAGCAGATACAAGTGGAGGAGTGGGGACTCAAACCCGGTTCACCTAGATTAGAGTCTGCACACCATGCTGGCTTTACGAGCTCACCTGCCTCTCTTCACGTGACCCAGCATGGCATAGTGGTTGGAGTGCTACAATAGAATCCTTGGAGACTCGGGTTCGAATCCCCACCTCTACCATGGAGGCTTCCTTGATGACCTGTCACAGGCTGGCCTACCTTGCAGGGGCCTTATTCTGAGAAAATGGAAACAGGAAGAACAGTGTTCTTAGATAGTTTGGCTCTCAGCTGAGAATAGCGCACACATCAAAGAACACACCTGGCAGCACGTTCTCCTAACTAGTGCCTGTAGCTGCATTAACAGCCACACTTGTAGGGTTGCCAAGTCCCTCCATGTATATGCAGTGTGATGACATCACCTGGAAATGATGTCATCGCACCAGGCACATCACACAGAGGATGCTCTAGGATTCGTGATTACCGCGATTTCTAGAGCATCATTCAGTAAAACTCTGTGGTGCCATAGTTTTTTACCACAATTCCTAGAGCATCCCCCACATGATGACGTCACTTCTGGGTGATGTCATTGCACTGCACGGCCTGTGCGGCGACAGGGCTCTCCAGGGACAGGGATCCCCCTGGTGGCCTCCTCACTGCCTCACAAGCCACACCCCTGATGCCAAGCCACACACCCCGATGCCAAGCCACACCCCCGATGCCAAGCAACACATCCTGATGCCAAGCCACACCCCCTGGTGTCAACCTGGAGGACCCTCCACCCTCAGCGGGAGCTGGGCAGCCCTACACAGTTGTGAGAGCCAGTTTGGTGTAGTGGTTATGAGCGGCAGACTATAATCTGAGAGAACAAGGTTTGATTCCCCACTCCTCCACATGCAGCTGCTGGTGTGACCTTGGGTCCGTCACAATTCTCACAGAACTGTTCTTTCAAGAGCAGTTCTTTCAGCCCCACCTGCCTTACAGGGCATCTGTTGTGGGGAGGAAAAGGGAAGGGAAGGCAATTGTAAGCCGCTCTGACACACAGGAGGCCTGCCGGGTGACCTTGGGCCACTCACAGTTTCTGTCTCAGGACTCTCTCAGCTCAACCCATATATTCCCCAGGGAGCACTGTGTAGAGAAAAGCAGGGTATAAAAACCTCCCCAAGGAATCCCAGCCTCTGAAGAATAATTTTACAAGTGCCTGGAAGACACGGATGATTGAAAGCAGGGGTTAAAGAGAAGGAAAAGACTGCAGATTGACACCCTGCCCTTCTCTCTGAAACAGAAACTCAGAGCAGCCTATAATCTCCTTTGTCTTCCTCCCCCACAACAGACACCCTGTGAGGTGGGTGGGGCTGGAGAGGGCTCTCCCAGCAGCTGCCCTTTCAAGGACAACCTCTGCCAGAGCTATGGCTGACCCAAGGCCATCCCAGCAGGTGCAAGTGGAGGAGTGGGGAATCAAACCCGGTTCTCCCACATAAGAATCTGTGCACTTAACCACTACACCAAACTGGCTCTCCAAACCTGCACATATGATATGCACTATGCTTAGGAAGCCATTTCGTATGCTTGGCATTTATTAGGTTGCTTTCATGCATAATGGCTTGGGGCAATGTATGTAACTAGAAAGCATTTTTGGGGGGAGGAGAGAAATCCTTTTAAAAAATCCAACTAAAAATGAACACAAGATGAACATTCTGGCTCAAACTCTTAATTACCAGTTGAGCAATGGACGGATTGAACAGCAGTTGGGGAAACAAATGAGTCTGATGCCTCCAATTAATTAGAGCTTCCTTTTCAAGCTTCTAGGTGCAACCACTGAGAGGCCAATGGAAATCTCTAGAAGAAGATATTGGATTTATATCCCGCCCTCCACTCCGAAGAGTCTCAGAGCAGCTCACAATCTCCTTTACCTTCCCGCCCCCCACAACAGACACCCTGTGAGGTAGATGAAGATATTGGATTTATATCCCACCCTCCACTCCAAAGAGTCTCAGAGCGGCTCACAATCTCCTTTACCTTCCTCCCCCACAACAGACACTTTGTGAGGTAGATGAAGATATTGGATTTATATCCCGCCCTCCACTCCGAAGAGTCTCAGAGCGGCTCACAATCTCCTTTACCTTCTTCCCCTCACAACAGACACCCTGTGAGGTAGATGAAGATATTGGATTTATATCCCGCCCTCCACTCCAAAGAGTCTCAGAGCGGCTCACAATCTCCTTTACCTTCTTCCCCTCACAACAGACACCCTGTGAGGTAGATGAACATATTGGATTTATATCCCGCCCTCCACTCCGAAGAGTCTCAGAGCGGCTCACAATCTCCTTTATCTTCTTCCCCTCACAACAGACACCCTGTGAGGTAGATGAAGATATTGGATTTGTATCCCACCCTCCACTCCGAAGAGTCTCAGAGCGGCACACAATCTCCTTTACCTTCCTCCCCCACAACAGACACCCTGTGAGGCTAAAGGCTAATAGCCATTGATGGACCTCTGCTCCAGATGCTTCTCAGTTCAGTTCAGTTTATTATTAGTCATTGACCAGAACGTTTTAGTCATCTAGAACAACCTTAAAAATACCTTACAAAGTCCCACATAGAATCTGCATGTTAAAATTTGATGACTTGAGGGTTATAACAGAAAAAAAAGAATTTAAAAGATTATTTAACCCTTTAAATATGTTTCTCTAATCCCCTCTTGAAACTGGCTATGCCTGTAGCCGTCGCCACCTCCTGTGGCAGTGAATTCCACATGTTAATCACCCTTTAGGTGAAGAAGGACTTCCTTTTATCAGTTCTAACCCAACTGCTCAGCAATTTCATGGAGTGCCCACGCATTCTCATATTGTGAGAAAGGGAGAAAAGGACTTCTTTCTCTACTTTCTCCATCCCATGCATAATCTTGTAAACCTCTGTCATGTCACCCCGCAGTCGATGTTTCTCCAAGCTAAAGAGCCCCAAGCATTTTAACCTTGCTTCATAAGGAAAGTGTTCCAACCCTTGAATTGTTCTAGTTGCCCTTTTCTGCACTTTTTCCAATGCTACAATATCTTTTTTGAGGTGTGGAGACCAGAATTGTACACAGTTGTGTTACAGCACGCCAACAGTCCACAAGTAGAAGGAAACGCACCAAATATCCAGTGCGGCTAGGGTGCCAAAGGTTTTGTAAAGAACGCCAGCCTTAAAGCTGGGCAACGAACGCAAGCCAACGCAAGGCAATTTCATTCATTTTATTTGCAGTTACTGGAGATGGAAGTTCAAATTAGGCAGCCATGTGGGGGGGGGGGGGGGGGCAGGGGGAAATAACCAAAACATGTCCCTGGGCACGCATAACAATGCGGTTTTGAAGAATACACGTGAGAAGTTTTATATTAACATGAACAGTAAAAAGTGGACTTCCTCGGTGAGATTGCCTTTGCCGGATCCGGACCTTCATTCCTCAATGGTATCCTTTTTGCCTGTCTCTTGTCCCTCAAAGAGCGGGTACTTCACCTCCACGTCGGCCCAAGTCGTGTGGCCGCTGGCGAGGTCCCGGACGATTGTCGGAAGCTCGGAGATCTAGAGAGAAAGAAGGGCGTTGAGAGTGGAGGGGATCTCTCCGTGTACCACAACCCATTTGAGGGAACGTCAAGCGCCCTGCGTGGTTTTGTCCTCTCCGGACTGTACCACTGAGCAAACTGAGATGGACGGCTATGTGACCGAAGGACCCCTATAACCGGAGCCTGGCCTTGCTGGCTCCTCCTCCCATTGAAAGGAGGTGAGAAGGGATAAATTAGCGAGGGGCACAAGCAGCGTTCCCTTTAAGGTGAGTTAGTGTGAGCTAGCTCACAGATTTTTAGCCTCCAGCTCACACATTTTTGTCTTATCTCAGGAAGGGTGACCCCAGAGCACACTGATTTTTCCAGTAGCTCACAACTTTCATGCCAGTGTGTAATCTGATGGGCTCCTGAGCTGTCTCGTAACTTTGCGGCTCAACATTAGGAAGAACTTCCTGACCGTCAGAGTGGTTCCTCAGTGGAACAGGCTTCCTTGGGAGATGGTGGGCTCTCCTTCCTTGGAGGTTTTTAAACAGAGGCTAGATGGCCATCTGACAGCAACGAAGATCTTGTGAATTTAGGGGGAGGTGTTTGTGAGTTTCCTGCATTGTGCAGGGGGTTGGACTAGATCAGGGGTGGCCAACGGTAGCACTCCAGATGTTTTTTGCCTACAACTCCCATCAGCCCCAGCCCCTGGCCATGCTGGCTGGGCTGATGGAAGTTGTAGGCAAAAAACATCTGGAGAGCTACCGTTGGCCACCCCTGGACTAGATGACCCTAGAGGTCCCTTCCAACTCTATGATTCTAATTAGGGACTCTTGACCTGGATGGCCCAGCTCACACTCGATCTTGTCAGGTCTGAGAATCTAGGCAAAAAGAGGTTTCAGCTCAACATGATGAAGAACTTCTTGACACTTCGGTGGAACAGGCTTCCTTCTCGGGAGGCGGTGGGCTCTCCTTCTTTGGAGGTTTTGAAACAGAGGCTAGAGGGCCATCTGACAGCAATGCTGGTTCTGTGAGCCATTCTAGACTGAAGCGCCAGTTTTCAAGCATTTTGGAGACTTTTCTGTCCCGTTTATTTATCCATTGGAAATTCCAACAGCTGAACGCAATGGAAACATCGCTGCAGAACTATTCAGAGCAGTGTACCTGGAGAACTGTTCCAGAACTAGTCAGAGAAGTGTACCTTTTGCAAAATTGTGATTTATGGAGCACCCAAGGCTAGAAGAGAGACTGACACAGGAGTAACCAAGTCGACTCCCTACACATCAGGATTCCTCTACTGGAATTCTATTGTTCGGGAATTGTATATTTAAGCTTTCTATGGACTGTTTTCAATACTGATGAATATACTTAATTATTTGGTCACTACAGCCATTTTGGTTGTTTTGTTTGGTTCTGTGAATTAGGCAGATCGCAGGAAGGAGGGCGGGGTGGGGGGGTACTAGCGAATTCCCTGCATTTGCAGGGGGTTGGACTAGATGACCCCATGGGGTCCCTTCCAACTCCGTGATTCTAGTATCTGGATGGGAGACTACTAAGGATTCTAGGAATGCTGCGTAGAAGCAGGAGTTGGCAAACCACCTCTGCACGCCTCTTCCCTTGAAAACCCTCCGGAATCAGCGCTTCACACACGTAAGACAACATCCCTCCCTCTTCTTGCGCCTTCAGCTTTGGCCTTGTTTTTATGTCCCTGTCAATAGCTGAGCCTTCTGTTCTTACCCGGGAGTCCCTTTCTGCACGGGCAACTTGATCCCCAGCAATTGCTCATCTTGGGCCTGCATCGTTCAAGAGCTGTTCGTCCACCACCCTGGTACAGGGCCATAATTAGACTCCCTCCATCCTCCACCCTCTGAGAGGAGAGGAAGCCCACCCTTCATATCTTTCTACCGCCTAGGGCAGGGGTGTCAAACATGTGGCCAGGGGGCTGAATCAGGCTCCCGGAGGGCTCCTATCAGGCCCCCGAGCAATTGGCTCTTGTCTGCTTCCTTCTCCCCATCTCCTGCTTCTCTCTGCATCTCAGCTTGCTTTGCCAGGCTTGCTCAATCACACAGGAACTACAGAGCAAAACCTCAATTTTTCTCCATTGGCTGAGGCTCCTCCCCCCTCCTGGTCCCCTGGGTTGGGAGGGAAAGAGCCAGAGCTCCCTTTGCCCAGTTCCCTGGAGCCCTTGGGAGAAATACAAAGAAAGCACCTTTAAGACCAACGAGTGCTAAGCTTTTAAGCATGCTTTATTTTTATTTTATTTTTTTTAAAATTAACTGTGTTTGTCTGTGTCCTTTATAAAGTTTTTTTTATCTCTGCTGCCTAATCTTAAATAGATACGCACACGGCCTGGCCCCACAAGGTCTCATTTATGTCAGATTCGGCCCTCATAACAAATGAGTTCGACAGCCCTGGCCTAGGGGTTGCCAGGTCTGTGTTGAAAAATACCTGGAGACTTAGGGGTGGAGCCAGCACAGGGCGGGGTTTGGGGAGGGGAGGGGCCTCGGCATAGCTACAATGCTGTAAGGTCCGCCCTTCCAAGCAGCCTTTTTCTGCAGGGGAGCTGATCTCTGCCAGCTGAAGCTCAGATGTAAAAGTGGGAAATCTCCAGGCCCCACCTGGAGGCTGAAAATCTGCTGATTCAGAGTTGATGACGCAGCTCCTTGAAAGGCAGGAAAAGCCTCACCTCTCAAAGCGGAAACTGTTGTCATTCAGCCGCTTTAAGGCAGTCTAGGTCCAAACTGGGCATCAAACCAAAGCCTTTGCAAATTCCAATCTCGCTGGAGTCAGGAATGTTTTCAGCCGATAAGCCTTCCTCAGCTGGCAATACCGAAAGAGGCGGAAGCCTTTTGCTGGAGAAGCTCGGTGGCGACCCGTTTTCGGTCTGAGATATCCGCACGAAGCACGGATCAGCTCTGAATGAGACCGTAGCAGGCTATCCTAATGGTTACGGGTATGTTACAGGCAAGGTTCCCTCTAAGCTGCAGAGTCTTGTGAGCAAGAATTCTACTTTGTGAGCTGCTGGCCTTAAAGCTGTGAGCTACTGCATTAATTAATGTGCTCTAGGGCATTAATGTGCTCTAAGACAAAAAGGTGTGAGCTAGAGGCTAAAAATCTGTGCGCTAGCTCACGCTCACTCAGCCTAGAGGGAACACTGGTTACAGTTAGGTCCACCTGGAAGCTGACCATCCTACTACCGTACCTTTTATTTTTTAACTGAATTGTTTGTTGAATTAAATTCTACAGCGAACACTGACACAAATTATTAACCACCTTCTTCCATTGATCTTCCATAACAGGGGTGGCCAATGGGAGCTCTCCAGATGTTTTTTGCCTACAACTCCCATCAGTCCCAGCCATTGGCCATGCTGGCTGGGGCTGATGGGAGTTGTAGGGGGGAAAACATCTGGAGAGCTACCGTTGGCCACTCCTGTTCTATAACATTTGTCCGCATTTCACAACAGAAAACATTCTTCAATTAATCCACGTACAATTAAGACACCTATGCTAACCAAGCATCGTTTTCTGTTCTGAATCTTATTATCTTTCATCACCCTGTTAATGCCTTTCATCACCCTCTTAATGCCAATTTCATTTTACCCCCTTTTGGTCCACTTTCCACTCCATACCGATCCAAGTATTTTTAGTCCGTTTCAATTCAATTTCATACCTTTGTTGGCGTTTTTAAAAACACTGGTGATTTAGGGGTATTGTTAGTCTCCGCCCGCCCCCGCCAGGTGAGCACGCCATGGCCAGACAGTAAGGCCAAAGGAAGCGGAACTTCCAGAGCCACCGAAAGGCGCCCTTACCTCTGCCCGTATCTGGCGCATCGAGTCGCGGTCCCTCAAGGTAGCCGTGTGGGGGTCCCTGTTGACGGTGTCGAAGTCAATGGTGATCCCGAAGGCCACGCCGATCTCGTCCGTGCGGGCGTAACGCCTGCCGATGGAGCCGGAGGAGTCGTCCACCTTGTGAGAGACGCCGTTTCTGGTGAGCGCTTCGGCTGGGGGAAGGGGAGACAGCAGAGAGGTTCGTCGTTCGGATCGGTTTCGGTTGTTGCAAGAAGATAAGACACAAGTCTCAGAAGGGGGAAGTACGTACGTGACCCCAGGCCAGGGGTGTCAAACATGTGGCCTGAGGGCCAGAGCTGGCCCCCGGAGGACTCATATCAGGCACGCAAGCAACTGGCTGTCATTTGCTTCCTCCTCTCTTCCGTGCTTCCTTCTGCATCACAGCTTGCTTTGCCAGGCTCGCTCAATCGGGCAAGAGCTACAGAGCAAAGCCTCTATTACCTCTGCTCCCTGGCATGACATTTTATGACATACACGGCCTGGCCCGACAAGGTCTCATTGATGCCAGATCCGGCCCTCGTAACAAATGAGTTTGACACCCCTGCCCTGGACAGTGTAACGTGCTTAGACTAAGACGACGACTGCAGATTTGTAACCCGCCCTTCTCTCTGAATCAGAGTCTCAGAGCGGCTCACAATCTCCTTTCCCTTCCTCCCCCACAACAGACACCCTGTGAGGCGGGTGGGGCTGGAGAGGGCTCTCACAGCAGCTGCCCTTTCAAGGACAACCTCTGCCAGAGCTTTGGCTGACCCAAGGCCATTCCAGCAGCTGCAAGTGGAGGAGTGGGGAATCAAACCCGGTTCTCCCGGATAAGAGTCCACGCACTTCACCACGACACCAAACTGGCTTTCTATTAGAGCTATCGATGACCCAAGGCCATTCCAGCAGCTGCAAGTGGAGGAGTGGGGAATCAAACCCGGTTCTCCCGGATAAGAGTCCACGCACTTCACCACGACACCAAACTGGCTCTCCATAGAAGCCTTTACTTATAGATTCAGGTGGGCGGCTGTGTTGGTCTAAAGCAGCAGAACAAAGATTGAGTACAGTGGCACCTCGAAGGCCAACCAAGTTTTATTCACGGTATACACTTTGTTGGTCTTAAAGGTGCCACTAGACTCAAGTCTTTTCTTATGGAAGTCAAGCACACGCTCCTTTTACTTAAACCACGGGATATGTGTATCTCCTGCCCTGAGCCTTGGGGATAATGCGGAATATCACTTTTTTTAAAAAAAACCCAACCTTAACAAAACCAGGAAAGCCTAACGCTTCCTTGTAATCCAGGTAATACCCAAACCTTCTGCTCACCTAGAGTCAGAATCTAACTTCTTGCACACCCATTCGGCTTGGAATGGACAAAGAAGTAAAACTGCTCGCACCTTCCGGATTTGATGAGTGACTGGGGGAGTTATTCTAGCAGAACCACAGAATGACACAAGGGGGCACTGCAGAAACAGGGCAAGGAGGGTGCAGTCTGGACACAAGCCTTCAAAATGGACAGGGATCTATAGCAGGGATGGCCAACGGTAGCTCTCCAGATGTTTTCTGCCTACAACTCCCATCAGTCATGCTGGTTGGGGCTAATGGGAGTTGTAGGCAAAAAAACATCTGGAGAGCTACCCTTGGCCATCCCTGATCTATAGGGTAGAAAGAAGCTGCCTGGCTGTAAGCCTCTTCTTTAATCTCCTCTAGTCGCAGAGCTTTTATGGCAGGCTTTTGGAAGGAAGGAAGGAGGGAAGGAAGGAAGGAAGGAAGGAAGGAAGGAAGGAAGGAAGGAAGGAAGGAAGGAAGGAAGGAAGGAAGGAAGGAAGGAAGGAAGGAAGGAAGGAAGGGAGGGAGGGAGGGAGGGAGGGAGGGAGGGAGGGAGGGAGGGAGGAGGGAGGAGTGCAAAGAAATCAACTTTAACTGTAAATGCATTTTCTAAGCTGCCAGCTGGCTTGGCTTGAAAAAGGGATTTAAAGAAACAAATGCCTTCTCCAAGTTGGCCAACAAGGCAGTGGGGGGCTTCGAGAGCCACACAATATGTGTGAAAGAGCCACATTTGGGTCCTGAGCCGCAGTTTGGCCACCTTTGTTCCAGCCTAAAGCACAGCTTGCCCCCTCCCCAGGGGACAAGCTGCACTTTAGGCTTCTGCAGAAGACCGTGGCTGAAACTCCCACGAACCGGAATCCTGGAGTCCCAAAGCCCCTCCTGCTCACGAGGCTTCCTTGCTCCAAGATCACAAACGTATCTTCAGACAAGCAGGGCTGGGAAGGCGAGCCCTTCCCTCCAGCTTTCCCGAGCCCTCCCCCCACAACCCGCCAATGCTCTCAACCGCCCAGACCCGGCATCGGGGGCTACTCACATAGTTCCTTCACAAAGGGCATAAATTCCTGGTTTTGGCTCAAGGGAAGGACGGAGCATTTGAACGGAGCCACGACAGCGGGGAAGCTGAAGTACTGTTGCAAAGAGAAGCAGGAAGATGTTGGCGCACGAGACACTCGTGGTTAGAACGTCAGAGAAGCCATATTGGATCAATGGCCCATCCAGTCCAACACTCAGTGGCCAAAAACCCACAAAAAACCAGGTGCCATCAGGAAGCCCATCAGTGGGGCCAGGATTCTAGAAGCCCTCCCACTATTGCTGCCCCCCTCCCCTGCACCCAAAAAAAACCAGGTGCCATCAGGAAGTCCATCAATGGGGCCAGGATTCTAGAAGCCCTCCCACTATGGCTGCCCCCCTCCCCTGCACCAAGAATACAGAGCGTCACTGCCCCAGACAGAGAGTTCCAGCAATATCCCAGATGCCCTGGCAGATGACGCAGACTGATCTGCTCCCTTTAAAGCCTGCGCAAGGGGCAGATCTGTTTCATTCCATTTCCCCTTCATTGGAGTTGCGTGGGAATTGGAAGTATAAGCAGAGGCATCAGCTCTGCGTGCAGAAAATTCCAGTTCTGCCATTCGGTTGTGCTGTGTTGGATCTGACAATCTGATCGGAGAGGGGAGTCTCGCAGAATTTAAGTTCGACTGCTCACTTAAATACTCCTTCAGGTAGTGGAACGGGAGAGCCAAAATGATACCAGGAAAGCATCAGGCTTACAGAGTTAGGCAGACTGGAACTACCAGAGGACTGAGAGGGGGAAAGGCGGAATCTGCACTGACTCTGTAAGCCTGTGCTTCTACCCTGACTCATCTGCACTGTAAGCCTATGCTTCTACACTGACTCATCCGCACTGACTCTGTAAGCCTGTGCTTCTACACTGACTCATCCGCACTGACTCTGTAAGCCTGTGCTTCTACACTGACTCATGAGTTTCTAGCAATCTATATACACTTCTGGCTTTTAGCACTCTATCCATACCTTTCCAGCTCTAATTTTGGAAGTCAAAAGGTCTAGAATTTTTTCTAGCATACATGCAGACATGGGATTCTTAGGGCTGGTTCACACAATACAGCTTTTCACTGACATTCAGAACTGGAAAGTGTGTTTTGACTATAATGTGTGTAAGTATTCTGCACCTTATCCGGCGTATCAACAGGACATACTTTATGTATGGTGGTAAATACAAAGCGTAAGAACATGAGAGAAGCCATGTTGGATCAGGCCAGTGGCCCAGCTAGTCCAATGTAAGAACATAAGAGAAGCAATGTTGAATCAGGCCAATGGCCCCTCCAGTCCAACACTCTGTGTCACACAGCAGCCAAAAAAACCAGGTGCCATCGGGAGGTCCATCAGTGGGGCCAGGACACTAGAAGCCCTCCCTCTGCCCCTCCCAAAGCACCAAGAATACAGAGCATCACTTGCCCTAGACAGAGAGTTCCAACAGTACGCTGTGGCTAATAGCCACCGATGGACCTCTGCTCCGTATGCTTATCCAATCCCCTCTTGAAGCTGTCTATACTTGCAGTCGTCACCACCTCCTGTGGCAGTGAATTCTATGTGTTAATCACCCTTTGGGTGAAGAAGTACTTCCATTTATCCCTTCTAACCCGACTGCTTAGCAATTTCATTGTGTGCTCACGAGTTCCTGTACTGTGAGAAAGGGAGAAAAGTACTTCTTTCTCTACCTCCTCTGTTGTTGTCGTTCAGTCGCACAGTCGAGTCTGACTCTTTGCGACCCCATGGATCTCTTTTGCCGTCCCCTTCTCCTTTTGCCTTCTCTTTCCCAGCATCAGGATCTTCTCCAGGGAGTGCTCCCTTCTCATTGGGTGGCCAAAGGATTCGAGCTTCTCTATCCCATGCATAATCTTGTAAACCTCTACACTCTGTGTCGCACAGCGGCACTTAGGTGTCGTCAGGAGGTCCACCAGAGGATCCAGAACTCCAGACGCCCTCCCACTGTTGCCCCCCAAGCACCAAGAATACAGAGCATCACTTGCCCCAGGCAGAGTATTCCATCTATACTTGCAGCTAAGAGCCACTGACAGACCTCCTGCTCCATATACTTATCCAACCCCGCCTTTAAGCTGCTTATGCTTGTAGCTGCTACCACTTCCTGCAGCAGTGAATTTCCCGTGTTAATTAAGCTGTTTTGGGTTCCCAGTAAGAGAAAGGCAGGGACTAAACGAAGCAAAATAAATTTGGAGAGAAAACCAGCACTGCAGACCCCTTGTAACGGATGCTGCAAGAAAGCTTACCGTTCGCTGCTCGTCTCCTTCCCGAACGCGGAACGTGTGCTCAAATACTGTATACATGATTCTTCCAATACCAAACGAGGGCTCGATCACGTTTGGAACAACTTCTTCCACTAGAAAACCAAGAGGATACATTAGGGTGGCACATGGATAAGAGCCTCACGGAAACCAGGACCAATATAACATAAGAGCAGTTCTGCTGGATCAGACCAGTGGTCCGTTTAAGTCCACCATCCTGTCTCACGCACTGGCCATGGGCCCATCCAGTCCAGCACTCTGTGTCACACAGAGACGAATGAAGGTGCCATCAGGAGGTCCAGCAGTGGGGCCATAACTCCAGAAGCTCTCCCACTGTTGCCCCCCAAGGACCAAGAATACAGAGCATCACTGAACCAGACAGTGTGTTCTATCTGTACCTTGGACCTTTGCTCCATATGTTTACCCAGTCCCCTCTTGTCACAATAGCCCCTTTAAGTGTGGAGGGAAGCAGGATGGACGTTGTGTGTATGTGGGGGAGGAAGGGGAAGGGAATTAATACCGTGCAAAGTTTTCTGGAACCTCTTCACGCTGACCATGTCCTTCGTCAATCGAAAAGTTTTCCCTTCAGTTTCAACAGTTATTTCCCTGCCAAGAAGAAGAAAGAGTTTTCAAGTCAGCGGCTGGGGGAGTGGGGGGGGGGTAGAAGGGAGGAATGAAAGGAAGTGAGAAAGTGGCAGCGGGCAGACAGAAAAGCAGCCCCCCTTCCCCCAAATCCAGCAGCCAGGTGGAGCTGCTGGAGGGCAAAGAGGCGTCACCTCCGCCAGATCCCTAACCTGGCTTTCTTTTTCCTCCCCTGACAAACAACAAAGTGAGCAGCTAAGGGCAAGGAAATGGACTAGAGCCCTTCTTGAATCTCCCGGAATGGAAGAGTCAGGTAGTCCTGGGGCTTCTCTAGGGGTCTGGATTCTACATCCCTAAACGAAACAGGAACTACTAATTGCATTTTCTTCTGGAAGTCTTATTTATTTATTAGATTTCTATCCCCGCCAAAGCAGGCTCAGGGTGGCTCACAGGCAAGAAAACACTCGCATAGTCCAACTAAAAAAGGTAAAGGTAGTCCCCCTGTGCAAGCACCAGTCGTTTTCGACTCTGGAGTGACGTTGCTTTCACAACTTTTTCACGGCAGACTTTTGACGGAGTGGTTTGCCACTGCCTTCCCCAGTCGTCTACCCTTTCCCCCCAGCAAGCTGGGGACTCCTTTGACCGACCTCGGAAGGAGGGAAGGCTAAGACAACCTGGAGCCGGCTACCTGAACACCCAGCTTCCGCTGGGATCAAACTCAGGTTCAAGCCGACCGCAGTACTGCAGCTTTACCGCTCTGTGACACAGGGCTCTACGTAGTCCCAACTAAACGGGCATAAACATTAAAACAATATGAACATTAAAAACAATACCAGTGCTATATCAAAAACCATCTAAATGTATTAATATAGTTAGTGAAGAAGAAGAAGATGATATTGGATTTATATCCCGCCCTCCACTCCGAAGAGTCTCAGAGGGGCTCACAATCTCCTTTCCCTTCCTCCCCCACAACAGACACCCTGTGAGGTAGATGAAGATATTGGATTTATATCCCGCCCTCCACTCCAAAGAGTCTCAGAGCGGCTCACAATCTCCTTTCCCTTTCTCCCCCACAACAGACACCCTGAGAGGTAGATGAAGATATTGGATTTATATCCCACCCTTCCCTCCGAAGATTGTCAGAGGGGCTCACAATCTCCTTTACCTCCCCCCCCCCCAACAGACACCCTGTGAGGTAGATGAAGATGTTGGATTTATATCCCGCCCTCCACTCCGAAGAGTCTCAGAGGGGCTCACAATCTCCTATATCTTCCTCCCCCACAACAGACACCCTGTGAGGTGGGTGGGGCTGGAGAGGGCTCTCACAGCAGCTGCCCTTTTAAGGACAACTCCTGCAAGGGCTATGGCTGACCCAAGGCCATTCCAGCAGCTGCAAGTGAAGGAGGGGGGAATCAAACCCGGTTCTCCCAGATAAGAGTCCACACACTTAACCACTACACCAAACTGAAGTATCAGTACTTCTTAAGTATTGGTCACTCCTAGGAGATCCCATCTGATAAAGGGAATCTCCTTGTTACTCAGCCTTGGGGCTGAGAGGGCTCTCACAGCAGCTGCCCTTTCAAGGACAACTCCTGCAAGGGCTATAGCTGACCCAAGGCCATTCCAGCAGCTGCAAGTGGAGGAGTGGGGAATCAAACCCGGTTCTCCCAGATAAGAGTCCTCTCACTTAACCACTATGGCTGACCCAAGGGCCATTCCAGCAGCTGCAAGTGGAGGAGTGGGGAATCAAATCCAGTTCTCCCAGATAAGAGTCCGCACACTTAACCACTATACCAAACTGGGTCTAGTGGTGGTGGAAAACTGTCTATTTTTTAGGAGGTGGGGGGGGAGGTGGTTTATAAACTGTAGCCCAAGCAGCTGCATTTCGCTTTAAAAAACAACCCCCCGCCCCCAAAGATCTCTTTAAGACACACAAACCAATACACAACACGCAACTCCTAATACACAGGCTCTCTTTCCACGTGGGGATGATGGGGTGGGTGTGGGTGTGTTTCCCCCTGGTCAACTCTCTCCGCCCCACAAAGAGTTTTATGAACTTCTATCATGTCATCCCAGCTGCGAATTCAAAGAACCGGGTAGACAGTCTGTTAAAACACTATAGTCAACTGATGATTTTTCAAATAAAGAGTGCCCTCTGGTGGTGGAAGAGGACCACTGACACAGGGGGGTCTGGGTAGATTCTGAACTTTCCCACAGGCCACCTTCTCCCAGAACAGGACAGCACAGGCAGGCTTGGGAAAGGGCACTGGAAAGAATGCAGAACTTCCGGGAGGTACACAAAAGAAGCAGGACGCTGTGGGGGAAACAAGAACAAATAGTATCCAGGCCAGGGAAACAACGTAAGAACATAAGAGAAGCCATAAGAACACCTGGTCTCAGGTGTTACTGGACTGAAATCTAATTGATTTTTAAGCCTTTGAAGAGCAACTGCTGAAAGGAGACGTGCTCCTATTCCTTGTAGGTTAGGAGGAGAGTTCAACTGAGCATGAAGAGGGACGGTGGCTCAGTGGTAGAGCATCTGCTTGGTAAGAAGAAGTTCCCAGGTTCAAACCCCGGCATCTCCAACTAAAAAGGGTCCAGGCAAGTAGGTGTGAAAAACCTCAGCTGAGACCCTGGAGAGCCATGAATGGGGCTGTGGCTCAGTGGTAGAGCTTCTGCTTCGTAAGCAGAAGGTCCCAGGTTCAATCCCCGACATCTCCAACTAAAAAGGGTCCAGGCAAGTAGGTGTGAAAAACCTCAGCTAGAGACCCTGGAGAGCCATGAATGGGGCTGTGGCTCAGTGGTAGAGCATCTGCTTGGTAAGAAGAAGGTCCCAGGTTCAATCCCCGGCATCTCCAACTAAAAAGGGTCCAGGCAAGTAGGTGTGAAAAACCTCAGCTGGAGACCCTGGAGAGCCATGAATGGGGCTGTGGCTCAGTGGTAGAGCATCTGCTTGGTAAGAAGAAGGTCCCAGGTTCAATCCCCGGCATCTCCAACTAAAAAGGGTCCAGGCAAGTAGGTGTGAAAAACCTCAGCTGGAGACCCTGGAGAGCCATGAATGGGGCTGTGGCTCAGTGGTAGAGCATCTGCTTCGTAAGCAGAAGGTCCCCGGTTCAATCCCCGGCATCTCCAACTAAAAAGGGTCCAGGCAAATAGGCATGAAAAACCTCAGCTGAGACCCTGGAGAGTCACTGCCAGTCTGAGTAGACAATACCGACTTTGATGGACCGAGGGTCTGATTCAGTAGAAGGCAGCTTCATAGGTTCAAGAACTATGCGGTACAGAGCTACACCGCTGCTTGTCTGCCGGGCTGTCAACGAAACCAATATATCCCAAGATCAAAAACTGGGCCCTTAGAACCAAGACATTCGTTTTTGGCTGGGGTGGAAGTAAGCGGACAGCAGTGCCCTAGTCGCCTCGGTCCGAGGGGCTCAGGTCTCACTCACCCTTTTTCATCCAAGAGTTTCTCCATCTCGTTGACGTAGCACTCGTCGCAGATGGCAAGGTATTCCAGCACCAGCTTGGCCTCCTTCTTGTAAGCCCTGCCGATGGCTCCCTTATTTGCCTCGAACTGCACTACGCTGACCGTCTTGTGCGGGTGGCGTTAAGGAATCCAAGCAGGGAAATTAGGGAAAACCAGTGCGGTGCGCATTATGCACCACTGAGCTAATTCCCACTTAACGACAACTCTGAGAATTTATGACCCAGCGAAATGACTTATTGGTTTTTTTTGTTTTTTTTTAAATAATGTCTTATTTTTGACAGCCTTGCTCAGGTCTTGCACACTGAGTATCATGATTGCACCCTGGCTACTGGACATTGATTCAGTGTGGCGACTTCAGTAGCAACATCTAGGTGAAGAGCTCACGGGTGTTTCTGAAGGGCTCGTGCTCCTTCCAGGCGCTCCCGCTGTGAAATGGGCAAGATCCTGGCCACACCAGTGTGGGGAGTTTCACAGGGAGCACAATAATCAGCGGTGAGTGCGGCTGATCTAGGTAGATAATTCCCTTACCTTTCCCTATGCTGCTCCTATGGGGACTGTTATTCCCAGCTTTTGTTTGTTCTGGGGGGTAGCACTTAGAGCATCGGGCTAGGATCTGGGAGACTCAGGTGCAAATCAGCCTAGCCTCCTAGGGTTGCTGTGAGGATAAAATTGAAGAGTAGAGAATGACGGAAGCCACTTTGATTCCCTGCAGGGGAGAAAGCTGGAGTGCAACTAAAGTAAATGAATAAGCTAACCAACTCATACCAGCTACACTAACAAAAATCAGGGCCACAAAGCTATAAACGGGATCGTGCCATTTTAGAAGACACTTCTGAAAGCTGTGTTACTTCCATTACTCATGAGGAATTGATCCCAATATATAAAAGCATATTCTGCTTGTGTCTTCCCTTGGGAGTTGTTTCCTACTATTGGGTACAAGTCCATGACAAGGATTCGTTTCAAGTCGGTGAGTTGCTGATTCTCCTAATAGTATCGTCATTCCTGATGAAGAGCCACCTATCCAAAGTATACTAATAGAACCAGGGGTGGAATTCTAACAGGAGCTCCTTTGCATATTAGGCCACATACACCCTGGTGTAGCCAAACCTCCAAGAGCTTACAAGGCTCTTTTTTGTAAGCTCTTGGAAGATTGGCTACATCAGGGGTGTGTGGCCTAATATGCAAAGGAGCTCCTGCTAGAATTCCACCCCTGTCCGTAACTGTATTGTTTTGTCATTAAACGTGTATCCAGGGCTTTTTTTTTTAGCAGGAACGCACAGGAACACAGTTTCGGCTGGCTTGGCTTCACCAAAGTGGCTTCCATCATTCTCCACTCCTCCATTTTATCCTCACAGCAACCCTAGGAGGCTAGGCTGATTTGCACCTGAGTCTCCCAGATCCTAGCCCGATGCTCTAAGTGCTATCCCCCAGTACAAACAAAAGCTGGGAATAACAGTCCTCATAGGAGCGGCATAGGGAAAGGTAAGGGAATTATCTACCTAGATCAGCTGCACTCACCGCTGATTATTGTGCTCCCTGTGAAACTCCCCACACTGGTGTGGCCAGCATCTTGCCCATTTCACAGTGGGAGCGCCTGGAAGGAGTATGAGCCCACATGTTCTATCCAGTGTGGTCTAATATGCAAATGAGTCCCTGTTTGGCTTTTCTTAGAAAAAAAGCCCTGTGTGAAACAATTGTAATGTCAGGGGTGTGGTCTAATATGCAAATGAGTCCCTGCTGAGTTTTTCCTAGAAAAAAGCCCTGTGTGAAACAATGGTAATGTCAGGGGTGTGGTCTAATATGCAAATAAGTCACTGCTGGGCTTTTCCTAGGGAAAAAAAGCCATGTGAAACAATGGTAAAGTCAGGGTGTGGTCAAATATGCAAATGAGTTCCTGTTGGGCTTTTTCTAGGAAAAAAGCCCTGCGTGCATCTATATACATATACTCGTGACAGTACTAACCCACGTCTTAGAATATCAGTATTCACTAACCCTTAGATATGCCGCTTGTATTTTTTTAAGGTTTGATGTAGAATAGTATTGGTAACAAGGGAGGTCACTTTGTAGGGGAAGCCACTGTGGGAAGCCAGGGTCTCATCTTGTCTCCCTAGTAACGGAAGATAGGTACCAACTGAAGATGTCCGTAAGTTGGAATGTGACCTTGAGAGACAGTAGCACTGAAGCCTGAGAAATAATTCAAAGACTTTAAAGTTGGAGAATTAGGCAGGAGGTGTGATGGGTCGTTAACCTGTGACCTACATCTGGATCGTAAGTTTAATTTTATAGCAGTCTGGCATGGCAGTAGCCTCATGTATACGTGCTACAAGCGTTTGCTCTCTGTTTCTTCATTAAAGCTTCTGCGTTTACTCAAGAAGTCTTGCAATGGATTCTGGGCAAAACGTTACACCTACCGGAAGTCTACCCTACCAAAGAACTGGGCTTATTATTCCTAAAGGATATGGGCTCCTTCAGAGGCTTTTCAGCAGCGAGAGGGACTTTGGTGGCCCTGGCGTGGCAGGAGAGGTCATAGCAGGAGCGGTCAGCACAGCCAACTATCTCGATCCACCCCTGAAAAAGAGTCAGAGATGAACACATTTAACCTCGTTCACTGGGCAGTCAGGCAGCCTGAAGAGCCTTCTCCTGAAAATACTTGTACACTGGGCAAGGAGTGTCAGCCTCAACAATACCCTGTCCTTAGCCATCTATTTGGGGAGGGACGGTGGCTCAGTGGTAGAGCATCTGCTTGGTAAGCAGAAGGTCCCAGGTTCAATCTCCAGCATCTCCAACTAAAAAGGGTCCAGGAAAGTAGGCGTGAAAAACCTCAGCTTGAGACCCTGGAGAGCCGCTGCCAGTCTGAGTAGACAATACTGACTTTAGGGAGAGACGGTGGCTCAGTGGTAAAGCTTCTGCTTGGTAAGCAGGAGGTCCCAGGTTCAATCCCCGGCATCCCCTACTAAAAAGGGTCCAGGCAAATAGACATGAAAAACCTCAGCTTGAGACCCTGGAGAGCCATGAATGGGGCTGTGGCTCAGTGGTAGAGCATCTGCTTGGTAAGAAGAAGGTCCCAGGTTCAATCCCCGGCATCTCCAACTAAAAAGGGTCCAGGCAAGGAGGTGTGGAAAACCTCAGCTTGAGAGAGCCGCTGCCAGTCTGAGTAGACAATGCTAACTTTGATGGACCAAAGGTCTGATTCGGTATAAGGCAATTTCATAGGTTCATATGCTCACCCCTTCAGATTTCAGCTTCAGAATTCCTTATCACATTGCAAGGGTATGCAAACACGTCCCTGCTGCTAAAATGGAAAAAATCTGACTACAGTATGCAAGCCCAAAATGTGAGCCCCGTACATTTGTGTAAATATAGCCATATATATGTTGCAACAGACAGCTCATATAAGGACATAGCACATCGGAGGACCACAGTTAACATGCATATTCTGACTGCATTTCACCATTCACACAAGCTTTTCGCAAACACCATAGGTGCCAAACTGAATTCAATGCATCTTCTCCACTGATGCTACTGCACGCTTCCACAAAAAGCTTAGCATGTGAAGAGGTAAAAATATTCCCAATTTAAAAGCTAGAAATTGATTTGACCAAGGTTACTCTGACTCCAGCATACAAATGGCCATTATCAGTGGCTGCGGTGAGCTCCCAACGACGGTTTGTGACAATATTTCTAAGCGGATGGCAAACCGCTGTTCAGAACTGACAAGGGTTGGCTCTTCTAAAAAGAGAGGCAGTAGAATATACACAGAATGGAGAACCGTGATGCTCTTCATCACATCTTGACTGATAGGCCGGTCTGGAACTAATAATCAGCCACAAGACATCAGTTGTCTCTTCATAATCGCAAGCCCCAACAGCCCCAGAGTTCCCTTCCAGCAACACTCTTCCTTAAGGTTGTGGCTTCAGTAAGAACAGAAAAAATCTTGGGATTACTGTTTGAGTCTGAAGCTACTGGGGGGGGGAAGGGTCAGGCCACTCTATTTAACCCCCCCTTCCCTCTGTTGGGCCCCTCCGTTGCACCAGAGGAAAAGGGAGGGGGAGAGAAACAGCGAGAGAGAGAACAGTGAGAGAGAATGACAGAGAGAGCGAGCGAGAGAGAGAGCTACTGCAAGGGGGAGAGCAAAAGAGCAGTAGAGAGAGGGGGGGAAACTGTGAAAGGGCAGCAGCAAGAGAGAGCGACACAGAGAGAGAGTGAAAGAGAGAACAACTGCAAGAAAGGAGCAGCGAGAGAGAGAGAGAGAGAGAGAGAGAGAGCCTGGGGCCCAACCAGAAATGAGCAGTCCACAGGAAAGAAGACACACTGTAAAATAACTCCCACCCCACCCCCTCACTCCATTTTTGATTTATTAAGGTGTCAAGCACATGATGGGAACTCTCCCCCACCCCCTTTTTCCTTTTTTTGGGCGACAGAGAGCTGGGGTCGGGAGGGCTGGTCACTGGAGGGAAGAAGCAGCTAAGCCCTGCGCCCCCCGCTCCCAACGATTGTTTTATCTCCCGGGCGCCTCCACCCCAAATGTTCTGGCTACAGTGCTGAGAGTATCCCCATCCAGAAAGTCCTTAGAAAGCCACATCATAAGACAACGTCACGGCCAGGGCCCTCAGAAGCAGCAAGAAAGGCTAGACAGCCGCTAGGCCCCAAGAAATCACTGGACACAAACCACTCCACTGAGCTAGCCTATAAAGCTCTAGGTGAAAACGGCGCAAGGCGTTCTGTTAATTCAAAAGCCTTTCTTCCCCCTCTAGCCGGCTGGTCGCTTACGTAGGATGTTTTGGACTCGGCATCCCAGCAATCGCAGGCGTAATGAGCCATCTCGTTCTCCATGTGCTGCCGAAAGCGGAGCTTGCTGGGGGAGATGCCGACTCTGATGAGGAAGAGGTAGATTCTGCCGATGAAGTAGCCCAACACCGAGTTATTGATGACGCCCTAGAAAAAAAAGGCACACTCCGGTTCAGAGACCACGTCTGATCATGGGCTGACGGTACCGCATCGCTTTGGACAGGGACGCATGAGATCTCGGTGGGCTTTTTCGGCATTCTAATGTTCCCGGCTTGAAAGTTCCTGTTTCTCGGTGTTTCTTCTTGTTCCCTGCACATTTTGCTCCTTCATCTACCTCACAGGGTGTCTGTTGTGGGGGGGGGGAGGTAAAGGAGATTGTGAACCACTCTGAGACTCTTCAGAGCGGAGGGCGGGATATAAATCCAATATCTTCATCTACCTCACAGGGTGCCTGTTGTGGGGGAGGAAGGTAAAGGAGATTGTGAGCCCCTCTGAGACTCTTCAGAGTGGAGGGCGGGATATAAATCCAATATCTTCATCTACCTCACAGGGTGTCTGTTGTGGGGGAGGAAGGGAAAGGAGATTGTGAGCTGCTCTGAGACTCTTTGGAGTGGACGGCGGGATATAAATCCGATATCTTCATCTACCTCACAGGGTGCCTGTTGTGGGGGAGGAAGGGAAAGGAGATTGTGAGCCGCTCTGAGACTCTTCGGAGTGGAGGGCGGGATATAAATCCACTATCTTCATCTACCTCACAGGGTGCCTGTTGTGGGGGGGGTGTAAAAGAGATTGTGAGCCACTCTGAGACTCTTTAGAGTGGAGGGCGGGATATAAATCCAATATCTTCATCTACCTCACAGGGTGTCTGTTGTGGGGGAGAAAGGGAAAGGAGATTGTGAGCCGCTCTGAGACTCTTCAGAGTGGAGGGCGGGATATAAATCCACTATCTTCATCTACCTCACAGGGTGTCTGTTGTGGGGGAGGAAGGGAAAGGAGATTGTGAGCCGCTCTGAGACTCTTCGGAGTGGAGGGCGGGATATAAATCCACTATCTTCATCTACCTCACAGGGTGTCTGTTGTGGGGGAGGAAGGGAAAGGAGATTGTGAGCCACTCTGAGACTCTTCGGAGTGGAGGGCGGGATATAAATCCAATATCTTCATCTACCTCACAGAGTGTCTGTTGTGGGGGGGGGGGGAGGTAAAGGAGATTGTGAGCCGCTCTGAGACTCTTCGGAGTGGAGGGCGGGATATAAATCCAATATCTTCATCTACCTCACAGGGTGTCTGTTGTGGGGGAGGAAGGGAAAGGAGATTCTGAGCCGCTCTGAGACTCTTCGGAGTGGAGGACGGGATATAAATCCAATATCTTCATCTACCTCACAGGGTGTCTGTTGTGGGGGAGGAAGGGAAAGGAGATTGTGAGCCGCTCTGAGACTCTTCGGAGTGGAGGGTGGGATATAAATCCAATATCTTCATCTACCTCACAGGGTGTCTGTTGTGGGGGGGGAGGTAAAGGAGATTGTGAGCCGCTCTGAGACTCTTCGGAGTGGAGGGCGGGATATAAATCCACTATCTTCATCTACCTCACAGGGTGTCTGTTGTGGGGGAGGAAGGGAAAGGAGATTGTGAGCCGCTCTGAGACTCTTCGGAGTGGAGGGCGGGATATAAATCCAATATCTTCATCTACCTCACAGGGTGTCTGTTGTGGGGGAGGAAGGGAAAGGAGATTGTGAGCCGCTCTGAGACTCTTCGGAGTGGAGGGTGGGATATAAATCCAATATCTTCATCTACCTCACAGGGTGTCTGTTGTGGGGGAGGAAGGGAAAGGAGATTGTGAGCCGCTCTGACTCTTCGGAGTGGAGGGCGGGATATAAATCCAATATCTTCATCTACCTCACAGGGTGTCTGTTGTGGGGGAGGAAGGGAAAGGAGATTGTGAGCCGCTCTGAGACTCTTCGGAGTGGAGGGCGGGATATAAATCCAATATCTTCATCTACCTCACAGGGTGTCTGTTGTGTGGGGGGGGGGAGGTAAAGGAGATTGTGAGCCGCTCTGAGACTCTTCGGAGTGGAGGGCGGGATATAAATCCAATATCTTCATCTACCTCACAGGGTGTCTGTTGTGGGGGAGGAAGGGAAAGGAGATTGTGAGCCACTCTGAGACTCTTCGGAGTGGAGGGTGGGATATAAATCCAATATCTTCATCTACCTCACAGGGTGTCTGTTGTGGGGGGGGGGAGGTAAAGGAGATTGTGAGCCGCTCTGAGACTCTTCAGAGTGGAGGGCGGGATATAAATCCAATATCTTCATCTACCTCATAGGGTGTCTGTTGAGGGGGAGGAAGGTAAAGGAGATTGTGAGCCCCTCTGAGACTCTTCGGAGTGGAGGGCGGGATATAAATCCAATATCTTCATCTACCTCACAGGGTGTCTGTTGTGGGGGGCGGGAAGGTAAAGGAGATTGTGAGCCGCTCTGAGACTCTTCGGAGTGGAGGGCGGGATATAAATCCAATATCATCTTCTTCTTCAGTTTATTTTGATACAAGATCAGCTCAAAAATATTAATAAAAACAGTAAAAACTGCTATGTATATACAAAGGCCCTGACCTAGAGAGCCAAGGAAAGCCTGATTTGTCAGTTTTTAGAAGCTAAGCAGGGTCAGCTCTGGCTAGTACTTGGATGGGAGATCTCCAAGGAATACCAAGATCATGACGCAGAGGCAGGCAAGGGCAAATGACCTGGCAATTTAATGGCAATGGGTGAAAGAGCTGGGCATGCTTAGCCTAGAGAAGAGGCAGCTGAGAGGTGATACGATCACCATCTTCAAGTACTCGAAGGGCTGTCATATACAGCAGGGTGCAGAATGGTCTTCTGTGGCCCCAGAAAGCAGGACCAGAACCAATGGGTTAAAATTAAATCAGAAGAGTTTCCGGCTCAACATCAAGAGCTTCCTGACCGTTGGAGCGGTTCCTCAGTGGAACAGGCTTCCTCCTCAGGAGGTGGTGGGCTCTCCTTCATTGGAGGTTTTTCAACAGAGGCTGGATGGCCACCTAACAGCAATGAAGATCCTGTGAATTTCGGGGGAGGTATTTTGAGTTTCCTGCATTGTGCAGGGGGTTGGACTAGATGACCCTAGAGGTCCCTTCCAACTCTTATGATTCTCTGACCTCTGAAACGTCGGGGTGGCCAAAGGTAGCTCTCCAGAGGTTTTTTGCCTACAACTCCCATCAGCCCCAGCCAGCATGGCCAATGGCCGATGGGAGTTGTAGGCAAAAAAAAATCTGGAGAGCTACCGTTGGCCACCCTTGCCATAGATCTATATTGGCCATTTCATTCGCAGTCCCTTTTCTAATAATCCCTAACATAAGAGTTTGCTTTTTTCCCAGTTTGGTGTAGTGGTTAAGTGTGCGGACTCTTATCTGGGAGAACCGGGTTTGATTCCCCACCCCTCCACTTGCACCTGCTGGAATGGCCTTGGGTCAGCCATAGCTCTCGCAGAGGTTGTCCTTGAAAGGGCAGCTGCTGTGAGAGCCCTCTCAGCCCCACCCACCTCACAGGGTGTCTGTTGTGGGGAAGGAAGGTAAAGGAGATTGTGAGCCGCTCTGAGACTCTTTGGAGTGGAGGGCGGGATATAAATCCAATATCTTCTTCTTCTTCCCCCACTGCTACAGCGCACTGGGGTGACCCTCTCAGAACTCTCTCAGCCCCACCTATCTCCCAATGTGCCTTTTTGTGGGGAGAGGAAGGAAAGGCGATTATAAGCCACTCTGAGACTCCTTAAGGCTGAGAAAAGCGGGGTATAAAACCCATCTCTTCTTCTTCTGCCAGTTTTATTCCCCACCCCCACCCCCTTTCCTTCCCCAAAACACGACTGCCGTTTACTGGCTCCACTGGGAAAAGACAGAGACAATCAGAGTAGCACAATAATAGTAGTATATTCCGTATTTTTAAAGACACAGTAACACATAAAGTATTCCAAATCGCATCACTCCAGAAGGTCTCTTGGCTTTAGCAAATAGACTCGTGTCCAAAGCGGAGTCCCTTGGTTGCTTTCACAGGACATTAGTCCAAGGAAAAGAAGCACAAATTCAGTAGAAATCTTTTCAGTGGAGACCGGTTTCGGCAACGCCTCCCTCAGTCGTAGACCTTCACACAAATCAATGCATCTCAGCTTCTCCTAACACAAAACAAGGCTAGCCAATGAAAAAAATAAACCAATATCCAATATGCCTTATACCTGCTCCACGGCGTCCCCCAAGCGCATGGCACGAGCCGACTGCCCGCTGGTCTGGGCTTTGGAGGAGTACAGGACGATTTGGAGGTCAGCTACGTTTTGGAACTTGGGGTGGTGCTTTTCGCTGGGGTCCACAAAGTGCTCGATTTCCGCCATAGTGAATTCCCTTTAAAATAAAAAAAGATTGCACCCTGGAATTAGAATTTATCAGCCACCAGGGCATTTCCTTCAAAGTGGGGGAGAAAAAAACAACACAGATTCCACAGCAGAGCCCGAGATAAAGAAGATAAGCTGGGGGTCTCCCGACATGGTGCCTCTGGACATTCAGGCACTTGCTAACACCCTTCCTGACACCCAGCAAGTGTTGTTAGAAAGTTGATGGGAACTGGTGGGTCACTTCCCCAACAGGGCTTCTGATAAGCCACTGGAAATCCAACTGGCTGGACAGATTAATGTTTAGGGGAGGGACGGTGGCTCAGTAGTAGAGCATCTGCTTGGGAAGCAGAAGGTCCCAGGTTCAATCCCCGGCATCTCCAACTAAAAAGGGTCCAGGCAAGTAGGCGTGAAAAACCTCCGCTTGAGACCCTGGAGAGCCGCTGCCAGTCTGAGTAGACAAGACTCACTTTGACGGATCCAGGGTCTGATTCAGTAGACGGCAGCTTCATATGTTCATGTTCAATCTGGTGGAATGAGCAGCCGGAAGAGACCAGGTCCCTGCGAGAGCTTCCATGGTTCCGCAGGGCCTGCAAAACGGTACTCTTCCGCCATGCATTTTCATGACAACAGCTGCAGCAGCGGGGTTGACCCATAAAAACGTCACCGATGGTCTCCCTCTCCGTGCTATCGCGATCCTAGGACCTCTTAGAATGGCTACCCACCATTCAGACTGCTGTCTGAAACCATGATGCCAGCACAAGTAGATGTTTTTCGAAACTGCTTTTATGTTTTTATCGTTCTATCGCAGGGGTGGCCAATGGTAGCTCTCCGGATGTTTTTTTTTTTTGGCCTACAACTCCCATCAGCCCCAGCCAGCATGGCCAATGGCTGGGGCTGATGGGAATTGTAGGCCAAAAAAAAACATCTGGAGAGCTACCGTTGGCCACCCCTGTTCTATTTTATTTGGTCACACGTATGTAACTGTGTGACCTCTACTTTGTGAGTTGCCCTGAGCCTGCCTTGGTGGGGAGGGCGGGATATAAATCAAATAAATCAATGATTAAATAAATTTCGTGACGGCTGCCAGTACAATGTTGTTTTTTATTCTCTCTCATTTCTCTTTTCCAGGGCCTGCAAAACGGTCCCCTTTCCGCCTGCACCGGGGCTTCCCTCTGTGGGTGGCTCCTCCTTCTGCAGCATCCATTTAATAGCTGGCTCCACCTCCCGAGGCAGCCGTTTTGCGGTTGCGCCCACCAATCCCAAAAGTGCCCACAGGCTCAAAAAGGTTGGTGACCTCTGAACTAATCCTCCCCCCTCCCCAAAAAAATAAATAATGGGAAACTCTAGTCAAAGCTGGAGGCAAAGAGAACCGGACTTACACAAGGATTCAGTAGATATATTTGAAACAGCTGTCAACCTCCTTGCAAGTCAATAGCAGGGTCTGCAAAAATTACAGCCTGTGTGACATACTGATTAAGAGTGCTGGGACGCAGGTGCGAATCTCTACTCGCTGGGTGACCCTGGGCCAGTTACCTTTTGTGACTGGAGTGAACCTCTTTGTTCTTCTCTCACTTTCGGTGTGGTGAGGCTTAAGGCTGCGGCCAAAAGAGCTGTGCCATTAACGGAAAAGGAAAAGGACCTTGCTTGGGCCAGTCACTCTTATTATTTAGGGCAGGGGTGGCCAAACTTGCTTAATGCAAGAGCCGCATAGAATAAACATCAGACGTTTGAGAGCCACAAGAGAAGAACATCAGATGTCTGAGCGCCGCAAGGAAGGAAGGAACGGACTGAGGGAGAGATGGAAAGAAAGCAACTTTCACTTTAAATGTGCTTTCCAAACCACCATCTGGCTTGGTTTGGAGAAGTGATTTAAAGGGAGAAATGCCTTCCCCAAGCCAGCCAATGAGGTGGTGGGGACTTTGAGAGCCACATAATTTGGGTGAAAGAGCCACAGTTGGGCCACCCCTGATTTAGGGAATTTATTTATTATTTATGGCATCATTCAGCTTGACCTACCTCACAGAGGTGTTGCAAGGATAAACGGAGGCCAGGAAAACGATGGAAGACACTTTGGGTCCCCAATAGAGAGGAAGTGACATGCGGGGTGACATGAGAGAGGTTTACAAGATTATGCACGGGTCGGAGAAAGTAGAGAAAGAAGTACTTTTCTCCCTTTCTCACAATATGAGAACTCGTGGGCATTCAATGAAATTGCTGAGCAGTCTGATAAGAATGGATAAAAGGAAGTCCTTCTTCACCCAAAGGGTGATTAACATGTGGAACTCACTGCCACAGGAGGTGGTGGCGGCTACAAGCATAGCCAGCTTCAAGAGGGGGTTAGATAAAAATATGGAGCAGAGGTCCATCAGTGGCTATTAGCCACACACACACACATAAAAACCATGTAGATTTTGGAGCAGGGGAAGAACAATCACATGGTGTGTGTGTGTGTATATATATATAGACACAGACAGACAGACAGACAGATATTTGGCCACTGTGTGACACAGAGTGCTGGACTGGATGGGCCATTGGCCTGAACCAACATGGCTTCAATTATGTTCTTAAGGTGGGGTATAAATGAAATACTGTATATATAAAATACACATAAATATATTGTATGTGTAAAATAAACACACACACACATAAAAACCATGTAGATTTTGGAGCAGGGGAAGAAAAATCACACAGTACTGGGAAACAAATGCAGGGAGAACGAATGTGTGGAAGGGAATGTTTCAGGAAGGCTTGTCCCGCAGCCTTGGCCATCGTTTTGACAGGAACAAGCTTTTAGTCTCCTCGAACGCAACCAGGTGAAGTCCCCCAACCAGTTCTCGAGAACAAGGGAAGGCATCCGCCATACCTGACTCGAATGAGCCCCGAGCGAGGCGAGATCTCGTTCCTGAAGGAGTTCCCGATCTGAGCAGCGGCAAAAGGCAGTTTGCCTTGGTTGAACTCCAAGAGGCGCTTGAAGTTCAAGAAGATCCCCTGAGCCGTCTCCGGCCGCAGATAGCTGCAGGCAAAAACAGAAGCAGAGGGTAGTCAGACACCTTTCTGGGGAGGAGGGGGAACGGCACAGCTGGTAACAGAGAAGCCAAAGTTTTCCATTTTATCTACAAGGCAGCTGGGACACACAATATAACAGAAGAAGAAAACTACAGTTATACCCTGCCCTTCTCTCTGAATCAAAGTCTCAGAGCAGCTCACAATCTTCTTTATCTCCTTCCCCCACAACAGACACCCTGTGAGGTGGGAGGGGCTGAGAGGACTCTCACAGCAGCTGCCCTTTCAAGGACAACCTCTGCCAGAGCTACGGCTGACCCAAGGCCATTCCAGCAGGTGCAAGTGGAGTAGTGGGGAATCAAACCCGGTTCTCCCAGATAAGAGTCCGCTCATTTAACCACTATGGCTGACCCAAGGCCATTCCAGCAGCTGCAAGTGGAGGAGTGGGGAATCAAACCCGGTTCTCCCAGATAAGAGTCCGCTCATTTAACCACTATGGCTGACCCAAGGCCATTCCAGCAGCTGCAAGTGGAGGAGTGGGGAATCAAACCCGGTTCTCCCAGATAAGAGTCTGCACACTCAACCACTATACCAAATTGGCTGTTTATTACTCAGGCTCTGCTGATCCTGTATGCTTTTTGAAGAAACCCTGACTAAGATTCCCCCTGAAGAAGCCTGTTGGTGAAACAAGTAGACATTGGATTTATATCTCGCCCTCCACTGCGAAGAGTCTCAGAGCGGCTCACAATCTCCTTTACCTTCCTCCCCCACAACTGACACCCTGTGAGGTAGATGAAGATATTGGATTTATATCCCGCCCTTCACTCTGAAGAGTCTCAGAGGGGCTCACAATCTCCTTTACCTTCCTCCCCCACAACAGACATCCTGTGAGGTAGATGAAGATATTGGATTTATATCCTGCCCTCCACTCCCCAGAGTCTCAGAGGGGCTCACAATCTCCTTTACCTTCCTCCCCCACAACTGACACCCTGTGAGGTAGATGAAGATATTGGATTTATATCCTGCCCTCCACTCCCCAGAGTCTCAGAGGGGCTCACAATCTCCTTTACCTTCCTCCCCCACAACTGACACCCTGTGAGGTAGATGAAGATATTGGATTTATATCCCGCCCTCCACTCCGAAGAGTCTCAGAACAGCTCACAATCTCCTTTACCTTCCTCCCCCACAACTGACACCCTGTGAGGTAGATGAAGATATTGGATTTATATCCCGCCCTCCACTCCAAAGAGTCTCAGAGGGGCTCACAATCTCCTTTACCTTCCTCCCCCACAACAGACACCCTGTGAGGTAGATGAAGATATTGGATTTATATCCTGCCCTCCACTCCGAAGAGTCTCAGAGGGGCTCACAATCTCCTTTACCTTCCTCCCCCACAACTGACACCCTGTGAAGTAGATGAAGATATTGGATTTATATCCTGCCCTCCACTCCGAAGAGTCTCAGAGCGGCTCACAATCTCCTTTACCTTCCTCCCCCACAACAGACACCCTGTGAGGTGGGTGGGGCTTGCAGCAGCTGCCCTTTCAAGGACAACCTCTGCCAGAGCTATGACTGACCCACGGCCATCCCAGCAGGTGCAAGTGGAGGAGTGGCAAATCAAACCCAGTTCTCCCAGATAAGAGCCTGCGCGCTTAAGCACCACACCAAACTGGCTCTCTAACAGCTAGCTCGCTGGGGTTCAGTCAGCGTCTCCTTCCAGGCTGGTTCCTCGTGCCGCTGGAAATAAAGAGCCTTCAGCTTCAGCACCTCTCTCCCTTGCCTGCATTTGCAAACTGAGGTCCAGGCCTACAGATCACAGTCTCTGTGAGCCTCACTGGGACACGACGAAAGCTTTTGCTTGCTGCCTTCTGCAGATCGCTTCCACGCTGATCTTAAAATTGGCTAGGATGGCTGGTCAAAGGTGTACAGCTGCCTATGCTATCTTGGCATAAAACCTGGGTTACCCGGCGTCTTAGGTCTGGTGAGTGACCTATCACCGGCAACATGCTGTCCCTCCCACAACGTTGTCAAAGAGAAGGGGGGTGGGAATCAACAGTGGACTGACGGCTTCCAGGTTTTCTCTGGAAGTGATGCTGATCCTTTCTGACTTTTCCTAGAGAGTACCATAGTGTTTCTGACTATTACCAGAGAGGTGTGACATCGCTTCCATGTTTTCTCCAGAAGTGATGTCACACTGTAACCCAGCGGTCCTCCAACTTTTTAAATAGGGGGCCAGTTCACTGTCCCTCAGACTGTTGGAGGGCCGGACTGTTGTGGTGGCTGCCGTTACTGTACAAGGCCGCGGGCCGTCAGTTCTCCGTCTTCTGCATCTCTCTCCCTTCCCCACACCACACACCCCGGCCTGGGAACTCACCTCACCTCGGTATCACCTCACACTCTGTCTCCGCCGCCTCAGCCCAGTGCCGGAAGTGTGCGTTGTTAACGCGAGTTTAGGTCGAACGTCACTTCCGGTCTGATTTTGCCATAACCCAGCGGGCCGCATAAACGTCCTCAGCGGGCCGCATCTGGCCCGCGGGCCGTAGTTTGAGGACCCCTGCTGTAACCCAACCTCCCCAGTCCCTAGGGACTTCTGCTGGTTGCCTTGTAACCCTATATAAAACCCCCCCACCCACCCCCCTCACATTAGGCAGGATTTAGCCTTCCCAATCTGCAGAAAATAGTGTATGCAACTGCTAATAAAGCCTCAATGGGGGGGAAAGTAACTCTTTACAGGGCTTTGTTTTGTAGCAGGAATTCCTTTGCCTATTAGGCCACCCACCCCGATGCAGCCAATCCTCCTGGAGCTTACAATAGGCCCTGCACTAAGAGCCCTGTAAGCTCCTGGACGATTGGCTACTGTGGAGAAACACCATTTCAGGCCTGTGCTTGTCTGGGAGTTGGCTAGAGGAGTCAATAAAACTCTAGGCAAGGCTTTGGCCTAGTCTGTTCCTCCTTCCCCCTCCCCTCCTGTCTGGAAGCAGCGCTTATGAGGAGGCCTCCCAGAGAGACAGGAAGTCTTTCAGGCTGGTCTCCCAGAAGGCTGCAGGAGGGAAAAGCAGTTCCTGAGCGGGAACTGGGGTTGATATTATTGATTTTGGGAGGGAAAAGTTGTCAGGAGAAGCTGACAGTCAAGTTTTGTTTTGAGACTCGGAGACTGGTGTGTCGGTTCTGGATGGTATGGTCAGGGCCAGTTGTATAATAGGGAAATATTTTGTCTGCTTAAAAAGGTAGTCCCTCTGTGACACATAGTTCCCCCAACCGCCTTAGACCACGCTGCTTCAAGAGGGGAGTCCAGGGAAGGGGGAAGGCACACAGTTGGCAAGGGTGCCAATCCTCCAGGAGTCTCCCAAAGAAGGACTTTGGTCTCTGTGTTAACCAGGTGCTGGGTTGGCAGAGGGCCTTGAGGCCACAAAGCTGGCAAGGGGGATTGGGAGTCCTGCTCCTCTTGGTCAGGAACCCCTAAACTGAACAGGTGGTGGTAGCGTGCCCTAGTGAGGGGAAGAAGACAAGCTCCCTTCAGAAGTTGGCAACTCAAAAGGGAGTTGACGGGACTGGGTCTGAAGGCAGAATCGGGCCGGTTCCGTCACAGCTACATAAGAGGGGTGTGGCCTAATATGCAAAGGAGTTCTTGCTACAAAAAAAGCCCTTTCAACCCAGTAGACCCAACTTGCTTTCATGGAGTGGGGTCTCCTTGTGGGCTTTTCAACAGAGGATGGAGGGCCATCTGACAGCAATGCGGATCCTGTGAACTTATGGGGAGGCGTTTGGGAGTTTCCTGCAGTGTGCTGGGGGGAGGGAGGGTGGTGTGGGTTGGACTACGTGACCCTGGAGATCCCTTCCAACTCTACGATTCTAGTAGCAGACTGCTTGAAGATGCAGTTGGCTGGGGGTCCCAGAACATTTCGCCCTCATTGAGTGCAGAAAACGAGACGGGTCAACTTGCGTGTGAAGTATACCCAGGCATGTTTCCTCCGGGGCCGATGGAAGTCTTGAACATCAGGTTGAAGGCGACGGGAGGGCTGAGGTCATTTCCTGTAATGGGGGACTTCACGTTGTAATTCACAAACAGGTCTGCGAGCTCCTGCTGACCATAGTTGTCCAACTAGGAGGAAGGAAGGCATTGAGAGAGGATTAGCCATTTATACCAGCTGATGAGACTCCATTCACCCCCGCTTCTGTTGTGACGTGACAAGGAGTCTCCAAAGCGGCTGCAATTGTAAGAAACAATAAGGATGTCCCGGATGTTCATTTATGAAAGTGACATGGAAGGTTTTCTGAGACAACGTCCCCCCACCCCTCCCTCCCCCAGCATGTCCAAAGAACCTTTCCAGATGGCATAGAATAAGCAGGCTCCAAGGCAGGGAAGTGCGATGGGGAAAAAAGAGAAACAATTCTGCAGAAAAAAAAGAAAAAGCAGACAGGTTGGAGAGTCAAGCAGAGTCTAAGGAAGGGTGGCCAAACTTGCTTAATGTAAGAGCCACATAGAATAAACGTCAGATGTCTGACAGCTGCAAGAGGGGAGGGGAGGGGAGGGGAGGGGAGGGGAGGGGAGGGGAGGGAGGGGAGGGGAGGGGAGGGGAGGGGAGGGGAGGGAGGGAGGGAGGGAGGGAGGGAGGGAGGGAGGGAGGGAGGAAGGAAGGAAGGAAGGAAGGAAGGAAGGAAGGAAGGAAGGAAGGAAGGAAGGAAGGAAGGAAGGAAGGAAGGAAGGAAGGAAGGAAGGAAGGAAGGAAGGAAGGAAGGAAGGAAACTTTAACTGTAAATGCATTCTCCAAGCTGCTGGCTGGCTTGGTTTGGAGAAGTCACCTCGAGACTAGACTACTGCAATGCCCTCTACATGGGGCTGCCCTTGTCTCGTATCCGGAAATTGCAGTTGGTGCAGAACGCAGCAGCCAGGCTGTTATTGGGTCTCTCTATACGGCAGCACATACAGCCAAGGCTGCGGGAACTGCACTGGCTGCCAGTAGTATTCCGGATTCGCTACAAGCTGCTGGTTATCACCTTTAAAGCCCTATGTGGCCGAAGACCTGTCTACCTTAGGGACCGTCTTTCCCCACGTGTTCCCCAGAGGGTACTTAGATCTGGATCACAGAACTTATTGTCAATCCCCGGGCCGAGGGAGGCGAGACTGAAGGCTACCAGAGAAAGAGCCTTCTCAATTGCGGTCCCCCACTGGTGAAACCAACTTCCAGAAGAAGTAAGGGCCTCGCGGGACCTTGCTCAGTTCCGCAAGGCCTGTAAAACAGCTCTATTTCAATTTGCCTTTAGTTGAATTACAGTACGACGCCCAACACTGCTGAATTGAATGGAATCAACGCCAGCACCAAAATTGTTTTAAATCATTTAAAATTATTTAATCGGTACTAATTATTGTTAAAAAAATTTTCAAATTGTCGCTTACTGTTTTATTGTTTTAGCTGAATGTTGTTAGCCGCCTTGAGCCTGCTTCGGCAGGGAGGGCGAGATATAAATTTGAGCAATAAATAAATGTGAAATGCCTTCTCCACGCTGGCCAATGGAGCCAGTGGGGGCTTCACGAGCCACACAATATGTACGAAAGAGCCACGTGTGGCTCCTGAGCCACCTCTGCTCTACACTATTAATGAACTTAACAAGACGGAACCAGCACCCAGAACTATTCCTGGAAAGAAACGAGGCTGGACTCTGTGACAACCTACTTCCTTCCAGAATGGAAATCCTCTGCGACTTAAGTCTTCCCAGCACAAAAGAGTCATTAACAGGTGGAATTCACTGCAGCAGGAAGTGGTGATTCATTAGTGGCTCTTAGCCACAAGATATAGATGGAACACTCTGTCTACGGCAGGGATCTTCTGTCTTCTTGGTGTTTGGGGAGCTACTGTGGGAGGGCTTCTGGAGTTCTGGCCCTGCTGGTGGACCTCCTGATGGCACCTGGGTTTTGGCCACTGTGTGACACAGCGTGTTGCACTGGAGGGGACACTGGCCTGATCCAAAATGGCTTCTCTTATGTCTAAGGCTGTGATGCTCCATATTCTTGGTGCTTGGGGGGCAACAGTGGGAGGGCTTCTGGAGTTCTGGCCCTGCTGGTGGACCTCCTGATGGCACCTGGGTTTTGGCCACTGTATGACACAGCGTATTGCACTAGAGGGGCCACTGGCCTGATCCAAAATGGCTTCTCTTATGTCTAAGGCTGTGATGTTCCATATTCTTGGTGCTTGGGGGGCAACAGTGGGAGGGCTTCTGGAGTTCTGGCCCTGCTGGTGAACCTCATGATGGCACCTAGGTTTTGGCCACCGTGTGACACAGCGTGTTGGACTGGAGGGGGCACTGGCCTGATCCAACATGGCTTCTCTGATGGTCTTACGTTCTTAAAACATGCAAGTGCTCCACTAACTATATAGGTGACCATCAGGAAGTTCTTCATGCTAGATGCAGGGAGCCCCGTGCACCAGTTCAATTCCCCTTCCGGCATCTCTCAGAATGTCGGGTAGGTTTTAAAAACTCTGGGGCTACCACCTCCGTTTGCCAAACCCGATACTGACCTGCGTTATCACATTCTCCATTTCAGCCTTTTTCTCAGCTGCGCATTTCTTGTCAGACATCAGCTTCTGCAAATGAGCTGGAACAGAAAGAAAGGCAGAAGCGTTCAGGGAAACTAAGTTCACTGAAACGCAAATCCTAACGACCTGAGTCGCAGGTTTCAAATTGCAATTTGGGGGTTCCCAAGGATCCTGAGAAAACCGCCCCTGCTGGTGGCCCTCCTGACGGCACCTGGGTTTTGGCCACTGTGAGACACAGAGTGTTGGACTGGATGGGCGACTGGCCTGATCCAACATGGCTTCTCTTATGTTCTTATGTGACACAGAGTGTTGGACTGGATGGGCCATTGGCCTGATCCAACATGGCCTCTCTTATGTTCTTATGTGACACAGAGTGTTGGACTGGATGGGCCACTGGCCTGATCCAACATGGCTTCTCTTATGTTCTTATGTGACACAGAGTGTTGGACTGGATGGGCCATTGGCCTGATCCAACATGGCCTCTCTTATGTTCTTATGTGACACAGAGTGTTGGACTGGATGGGCGACTGGCCTGATCCAACATGGCTTCTCTTATGTTCTTATGTGACACAGAGTGTTGGACTGGATGGGCCATTGGCCTGATCCAACATGGCTTCTCTTATGTTCTTATGTGACACAGAGTGTTGGACTGGATGGGCCATTGGCCTGATTCAACAGGGCTTCTCTTATGTTCTTATGGACACAGAGTGTTGGACTGGATGGGCCATTGGCCTGATCCAACATGGCTTCTCTTATGTTCTTATGTGACACAGAGTGTTGGACTGGATGGGCCATTGGCCTGATCCAACATGGCTTCTCTTATGTGACACAGTGTTGGACTGGATGGGCCACTGGCCTGATCCAACATGGCTTCTCTTATGTGACACAGAGTGTTGGACTGGAGGGGCCACTGGCCTGATCCAACATGGCTTCTCTTATGTGACACAGTGTTGGACTGGATGGGCCACTGGCCTGATCCAACATGGCTTCTCTTATGTGACACAGAGTGTTGGACTGGATGGGCCACTGGCCTGATCCAACATGGCTTCTCTTATGTTCTTCTGTGACACAGAGTGTTGGACTGGATGGGCGACTGGCCTGATCCAACATGGCTTCTCTTATGTCCTGGGATTCTCAAGGTCAACAAAGGCAGAAAGCTTTCTAGGAAGGGTGCCTTGGGTGAGAACCAGAGAGGATTGTGAGGCGCTCCAAAGAGATCTGTCGAGGCTGGGCGAGTGGATGTCAACATGGCAAATGAGGTTCAACGTGGCCAAATGCAAAGTAATGCACCTTGGGGCCAAAAATCCTATGCTCAGTTTATCTTATGTTACACAGCAAAGGTCCTTGTGCGTGGTGGCAGCTTCTGCCAAAGCAATGTGCTTTTGAATCTGCACAGCTCATCAGATATCCAGTGGTCAATCAGCAACTTGGTGGATAAAAGCTCCACCTGGCCCAACCTGCTTTCTAAAAACACCTGCACTAAAGGGGCCAGTGGGAATCACGGTGCCCACGGGCGCCTCGTCGGGGAAACCTGCACTAAAGGAATGGAGATTCCTGGCACAAACTGGTCAGAACAGTTTAGTCCCATTTAAGAAGATTGCGCCAATCTACATACATTCCATTTAGCATCAAAACAGCCACTGAAAGCCACCTGGGTTTCCGCAAATGCCAGATTCAGGAGATTCATGGACCTCCTGATGGCACCTGGTTTTCTGGAGACAACTGAAAACGTATTTATTTCAGAGCGCCTTTTGAATAAAATGGAGATTGCATACAGGGTTTAGTTTTACTAGTTTTATGCTCCGCTGGCTCTTAGTTCTTCCATTTTACCAGTTCTAATGATCCCAAAAGATGACTGATAATTTGGGAACGTGACCGCTCACCAGCGTGGAACCATTCTGGACAGCTCAGGCCTCGGAAGCCTACCTTTTAAGAGGTGATCGGCTCGAAAGCATTCCCCGTTCACCACGTCCTTCACCATGAAGTCTGCAAATTTGTCTACGTGGCCAGAAGTCCTGGAACAGAAACCACAATTTTATCAGCTCAAAAATGGTGTCGAGACGTTATCTCGTGAATCTGCAGAAAAGAAAAATAGGGGGTGGGGCTCATTAGCACAACCAGTTACCATATGGGCCCCCCCCCAGCCAAAAGCAACCCGATGCAAGAAAGGAGAGCCCCGGGCGAGCGAGGCCTACCTGGCTGGCTAGAGATCCAGCCAACTCAAGCAGGCCTCGCTCACCTGGGGCTCTCCTTGGCCGCCCCGCCTCCTCAGTCAAAAGGCCAGCAAGCCACCTGCCGCCCAAAATCACATAAGAAGTGGAGGGAGGGTGGTGTGGGCTTCTCTAGGGGTTAATGAGGACAGCTGGGGGCGTGGCAAAGCCCCTGGTGGCTGGCTGGCTGGCTGCCCGCTCTCCTAATCCAGGGTTTGTTATGCAGTTGCACCTGCTATTCAATGGACAAAGCAGGTGGGGAGGAGGAGGAAGGGGAACCTTCAGAAAGGTTCAGGAGCTGCACTCCTGTGAGCTCCTGCTGAATTCAAGGCCTGGAGTAGATAATACTGACCTTGATGGACTAACAGCAGCACCAACAACAATATAACAACAACAACAAATCACCGCATAGCAATGTGTTGGAAAATAGCCAAGAGATCCTAAGATTGTCTGGCAGCTAGAAGTTGTAGCTCCTTAGCATTACGCATCACTAGGTGGCAAGTTATACCTTCAAAGCAAAAGATCTTTCAGAGGTGGTTTTGCCATTGCCTGCGTCTGCGTCACACCCCTGGCACTAGTCTTTCCCCTGATGCTGGGAAAGACAGAAGGCAAAAGAAGGGGGCAGCAAAAGATGAGATGGCTGGACAGCGTTGCTGATGGAACTAACATGAATTTGAGTGGACTTTGGAGGATGGTGGAAGACAGGAGGGCCTGGCGTGACTTGGTCCATGGGGTTGCAAAGAGTAGGACTCGACTGTGTGACTGAACAACAACAACAAATGATACAAGTGTTGGACTGCATGGGCCATTGGCCTGATCCAACATAGCTTCTCTTATGTTATGTTCTCTTAGCCACAAGCTATAAATGGAACACTCTGTCTGGGGCAGTGATACTCTGTATTCTTGGTGCTTGGGGGGCAACAGTGGGAGGGCTTCTGAAGTTCTGGCCCTGCTGGTGGACCTCCTGATGGCCCCTAGGTTTTGGCCACTGTGTGACACAGTATTGAACTAGATGGGCCATTGCCTGGATCCAACATAGCTTCTTTTATGTCCTTATGTCTAGGGCAGTGATACTTTGTATTCTTGGTGCTAAGGGGTCAACAGTGGGTGGGCTTCTGTAGTTCTGGCCCCACTGTTGGACCTCTTGATGGCCCCTGGGTTTGGGCCACCATGTCACACAGAGTGTTGGACTGGATGGGCCATCAGCCTGATCCAACATGGCTTCTCTTATGTTCCTATTACTTCCCAGCCAGTCCTTTCAAGTGGAGGTATGAGGGATTGAACCTGGGGTCTTCCGCATGCCAAGCAGATGCTCTAGCACCGAGCCACAGCCCCTCCCCTAAATGTTGGGAATTGGTAGCTTGAAATTGCTTGTAGTCTCAACCACCAGACTCATAGCTGCCAGAAATTTGAGTAGGGACTTCTAGCTCACATTTGTTGCTACTACAATATGTCAGATGAGTTGCTGAACAAAGAGAACAGAGATGGGTCTTAATAATCCTTTGAATTCAGGAGATAAAAGAGTGTGCTTTCTGGGCAAGAAGCACGGCAGACAGGAAGAACAGAGCTACAGTCTCCAGGACGAAGGAGGACGTTTACATGCTAATGGGATTCTTTAGTCTGAAGTTTCTAACTGTAGAGTACATTTACAAGCTTTGCTTAGAAGCTTTTAAACTTGGTGGGCAGACTACCACGGAAGGCTGGAGGCAAAATTAAAACACATGCTGATAGATCCAAGTGGGCAGCCGTGTTGGTCAGAAGCAGAACAAATGAAGCAGAACAATAAAAAAGGCCAACGCCATGCTGGGAATTATTAGGAAGGGAATAGAAAACAAATCAGCCAGTATCATAATGCCCTTGTATAAATCGATGGTGCGGTCTCATTTGGAATACTGTGTGCAATACTGGTCACGTACCTCAAAAAGGATATTATAGCATTAGAGAAAGTCCAGAAAAGGGCAACTAGAATGATTAAAGGTTTGGAACACTTTCCCTATGAAGAAAGGTTAAAACGCTTGGGGCCCTTTAGCTTGGAGAAACGTCGACTGCGGGGTGACATGATAGAGGTTTACAAGATTATGCATGGAATGGAGAAGGTAGAGAAAGAAGTACTTTTATCCCTTTCTCACAACACAAGAACTCGGCATTCGATGAAACTGCTGAGCAGTCAGGTTAAAATGGATAAAAGGAAGTACTTCTTCACCCAAAGGGTGATTAACATGTGGAATTCACTGCCACAGGAGGTGGTGGCAGCTACAAGCATAGCCAGCTTCAAGAGGGGTTTGGATCAACATATGGAGCAGAGGTCCATCAGTGGCTATAAGCTAGAACGTATTGTTGGAACTCTCTGCCTGGGGCAGTGATGCTCTGTATTCTTGGTGCTTGGGGGGGCAACAGTGGGAGGCCTTCTAGTGTCCTGGCCCCACTGATGGACCTCCTGATGGCACCTGAGATTTGGTATTAAACTTCTGAATCCCAGAGCCAGGAGGCAAAATCAGGGGAAGGCCTCAGCCTCTATGCCCTGTTGTGGGCTGTCCAGAGGAACTGGTGGGGCACTGTAAGAGACAGGATGTCGGACCTGGTGGTGGCGGCTACAAGCATAGCCAGCTTTAAGAGGGGATTGGATAAAAATGTGCAGCAGAGGTCCATCAGCGGCTATTAGCCGCAGTGTGTATGTATGTATATGTATGTGTGTGTGTGTATACACACACATATATTGGCCACTGTGTGACACAGAGTGTTGGACTGGATGGGCCATTGGCCTGATCTAACATGGCTTCTCTTATGTTCTATTGTGACACAGAGTGTTGGACTGGAGGGGCCATTGGCCTGATCCAACATGGCTTCTCTTATGTTCTATTGTGACACAGAGTGTTGGACTGGAGGGGCCATTGGCCTGATCTAACATGGCTTCTCTTATGTTCTATTGTGACACAGAGTGTTGGATTGGATGGGCCGTTGGCCTGATCTAACATGGCTTCTCTTATGTTCTATTGTGACACAGAGTGTTGGACTGGAGGGGCCATTGGCCTGATCCAACATGGCTTCTCTTATGTTCTATTGTGACACAGAGTGTTGGACTGGGGGGGCCATTGGCCTGATCTAACATGGCTTCTCTTATGTTCTATTGTGACACAGAGTGTTGGACTGGAGGGGCCATTGGCCTGATCTAACATGGCTTCTCTTATGTTCTATTGCAACACAGTGTTGGACTGGATGGGCCATTGGCCTTATCTAACATGGCTTCTCTTAAGTTCTATTGTGACACAGAGTGTTGGACTGGATGGGCCATCGGCCTGATCCAACATGGCTTCTCTTATGTTCTTATGTGACACAGAGTGTTGGACTGGATGGGCCATTGGCCTGATCCAACATGGCTTCTCTTATGTTCTTATGTGACCCAGAGTGTTGGACTGGATGGGCCACTGGCCTGATCCAACATGGCTTCTCTTATGTTCTTATGTGACACAGAGTGTTGGACTGGATGGGCCATTGGCCTGATCCAATATGGCTTCTCTTATGTTCTTATATGACACAGAGTGTTGGACTGGATGGGCCATTGGCCTGATCCAACATGGCTTCTCTTATGTTCTTATGTGACACAGAGTGTTGGACTGGATGGGCCATTGGCCTGATCCAACATGGCTTCTCTTATGTTCTTATGTGACACAGAGTGTTGGACTGGATGGGCCATTGGCCTGATCCAATATGGCTTCTCTTATGTTCTTATGTGACACAGAGTGTTGGACTGGATGGGCCATTGGCCTGATCCAATATGGCTTCTCTTATGTTCTTATATGACACAGAGTGTTGGACTGGATGGGCCATTGGCCTGATCCAACATGGCTTCTCTTACGTTCTTACATCCTTAAAGTAGGAGTTTTATTCAGCACGGAAGCTTCCGTGTGCTCCAAGCACACTTCATCAGACGAGGAATCAAGTACAGTGAGCAGAGTTACATCTAGCTGGTAGGCAGACTGCTGAAGTGTGCTTGGAGCCCACGAAAGCTTAAGTCCTGAATAAAACTTTGTTGGTCTTCAAGGTGCCACTTGACTCCTACTTCGTTAAAACACATGCTCTCACCCCAGACATAAGAATACAGGAGGGTCAAATTCGGAATGGGACGAGGTCTGCAAGACAAAAGAAGAAAGACTCATTCGCCCCCAGCAGATTGGCCGCTTACTTCAGCACTGGCTCTGGCGTGAGCATGGTGCAGTCGATCTCGAAGATCTGCTCTTCCTGGATGAAGTGCTGCCTCCAAGCCTGAACGATGTTGTTCTTCAACGCGCAGCCCACAGGCCCAAAATCGTACAGGCCGCTCACACCTACAAAAGACCGGAGCCGTGAATAGAGGTGGCCCCCTCACAGCAACCTCCCCACAACCCCCAAAGATCTCCACTCCATAATCAGACCCTCGGAAATGCAGCGGGAGTCCAAAAAGGGCTCCTTGCGACTTTATAAGGAAATGAAACAAGAGGAAAAGTCACTTCGGCATGCTTACGTTACTGGATAACATGTGAGGTTCTAATGCAGGGGGTGTCAAACATGCTGTCCGGAGGGCCAAATCAGCCCCCGGAGGGCTCCTATCAGGTCCTGAGCAACTGCTTCCTTCTGCATCACAGCCTGCTTTTCCAGCTTGCTTCCTTCTGCATCACCAGCCTGCTTTTCCAGGCTTGCTCAATTGCACAGGAGCTATGGAGCAAAACCTCTATTTTCTCCATTGGCTGAGACTCCTCCCTTGAGAAGGAAGGGGGGAGGCAGCTAGAGCTTGCTTTTCCAGGCTCTCTCAATCACAGAGCAGAGCTGCTGAGCCAAGCCTCTTTTCCTTCTATTGCTGAGGCTCCTCCTCTCCTGGTCCCCTGGGGAAGGAAAGAAAGAGCCAGAGCTTCCTTTGCTCAGTTCCCTGGATCCCACAGCAGAAATACAAAGAAAGCACCTTTAAGACCAACGAGTGCTAATGTTTTTAAACATGTTATTTTAACATTTTTTGTTAAGAAAAAATCTTTAATTGTGTTTGCGTCATTTATAAAGTTTATATCTCCGCTACTTAATCTTAAACAGGAACACACATGGCCTGGCCCAACCTGACATAGCCCGGCCCAACAAAGTCTCATTTATGCCCGATCTGGCTCTCATAACAAATGAGTTTGACACCCTTGTTCTAATGCAACACAAGCTAAGCTGAGAACTCGGGTGCAGTAAGAGACAATGGAAAAGCATCCTTAATAAACTTAATCAGTTATGGGGGTCCACCTGCAAGTCCTTTGTAAGTAGGTCTGAATTTCACAATCGGGGAGAGAGTCTGCTTTTAAGATTCCTAATAATAAACCCCTCCAATCAGTCTACCGGTAGCAAAACATTTAGCCATTTAGCCAATAACGATACCTAGCTACAGCTCTTTGATACTTACATAGCATATATTGGATATTGCTACACAAAAAATTAAAGAAGAGTCAGTTTTCCACCCCTGCCCTGCGTACCTCCATAAATAGAAAAGGCCTGATCATAGAAAAACCTTCGCTTCAGGGTTATCTTCCATTTTAGCTCTGTCCACAATGTCATCCTTCGGCTGCAAAGCCAGTTCCTAAAGAAAAGGAAAGGAGGGCAACATTGACAGTCTGTGATAACAATGGACCCACCATGACGGATGGGACAGTGGCTCAGTGGTAGAAAATCTGCTAGGTAAGCAGAAAAGTCCCAGGTTCATTCCCTGGCATCTCCAACTAAAAAGGGTCCAGGCAAATAGGCATGAAAAACCTTGAGACTCTGGAGAGCCACTGCCAGTCTGAGTAGACAGTACTGACTATGATGGACCGAGGGTCTGATTCAGGATAATATGATTCGTATGATTTAAAGTTCCCTGCCCGCTCCGAGATTCATTGATTTGCATCAGGTTCAGGATGCATTCCAGCTTATGTCTGAAGCAGCCAATGCCTGTGTCAGGCAGGGCTTTTCTTGTAGCAGGAACTCCTTTGCATATTAGGCTACACCCCCTTGATGTAGCTGATACTCCAAGGGCTTACAGCAGGCCCTGCACGAAGAGCCCTGTAAGCTCTTGGAGGATAGGCTACATCAGGGGTGTGTGGCCTATTATGCAAAGGAGCTCCTGCTACAAAAAAAGCCCTGCAGTGCTCATGAGCCAGTATGGTGTAGTGTTAAGTGGGCGGACTCTTATCTGGGAGAACCAGGTTGGATTCCCCACTCCTCCACTTGCACCTGCTGGAATGGCCTTGGGTCAGCCATAGTGGTTAAGTGTGCGGAGTCTTATCTGGGAGAACTGGGTTTGATTCCCCACTCCTCTACTTGCACCTGCTGGAATGGCCTTGGATCAGCCATATTGGTTAAGTGTGCGGACTCTTATCTGGAGAACCAGGTTGGATTCCCCACTCCTCCACTTGCACCTGCTGGAATGGCCTTGGGTCAGCCATAGTGGTTAAGTGTGCGGAGTCTTATCTGGGAGAACTGGGTTTGATTCCCCACTCCTCTACTTGCACCTGCTGGAATGGCCTTGGATCAGCCATATTGGTTAAGTGTGCGGACTCTTATCTGGGAGAACCAGGTTGGATTCCCCACTCCTCCACTTGCAGCTGCTGGAATGGCCTTGGGTCAGCCATAGTGGTTAAGTGAGAGGACTCTTATCTGGGAGAACCGGGTTTGATTCCCCACTCCTCTACTTGCACCTGCTGGAATGGCCTTGGGTCAGCCACAGCTCTGGGAGAGGTTGTCCTTGAAAGGGCAGCTGCTGTGAGAGTCCTCTCAGCCCCACCCACCTCACAGGGTGTCTCTTGTGGGGGAGGAAGGGAAAGGAGATTGTGAGCCGCTCTGAGACTCTTTGGAGTGGAGGGCGGGATATAAATCCAGTATCTTCATCTACCTCACAGGGTGTCTGTTGTGTGTGTGGGGGGAAGGTAAAGGAGATTGTGAGCCGCTCTGAGACTCTTTGGAATGGAGGGCGGGATATAAATCCAATATCTTCATCTACCTAACAGGGTGTGTGTTGTGGGGGAGGAAAGTAAAGGAGATTGTGAGCCACTCTGAGACTCTTCGGAGTGGAGGGCGGGATATAAATCCAATACCTTCATCTACCTCACAGGGTGTCTGTTGTGTGGAAGGAAAGGAGATTGTGAGCTGCTCTGAGACTCTTCGGAGTGGAGGGTGGGATATAAATCCAATATCTTCATCTACCTCACAGGGTGTCTGTTGTGGGGGGGGGGGAGGGAAAGGAGATTGTTTGTGAGCTGCTCTGAGACTCTTCAAAGTGGAGGGCGGTATATAAATCCAGTATCATCATCTTCTTCATAGATCTATTACAGTTTTGTTGATTATACGGGCGATCAGGGCTTTTTGTGTAGCAGGAACTCCTCTGCATATTAGGCTACACCCCCCTGATGTAGCTGATACTCCAAGACCTTACAGCAGGCCCTGTATGAAGAGCCCTGTAAGCTCTTGGAGGAATGGCTACATCAGGGGTGTGTGGCCTATTATGCAAAGGAGCTCCTGCGACAAAAAAAAAAAAAAGCCCTGGTGGAAGGCACGGAATACCAAGTCTCCCGAATAGATAGGACAAATGCCGCAGAAACACCGCCTACGAAGTTCGATGCCTCAGAACACAGCTTATGGGCGTGATGGAACTGACTCACAGCCTTCACACATTCTCCGATGACTCAAGGTAAGAGATACTCCCCTGACTTGAAGTGCAGGCTCTGCAACAGTTCCATTAGAAAAGCTTCCCTATTCCCATTTCTTGTACCAAGGAATGACTTCTCTTTTGCGCACAGCCATTACGAATGCAATTTAGTGCTGCAAGTCAAGTAGTTCCACCATCAGAAGTCAAAGCGTTTCCTGACATATTTAATCTATACATTCCCCTTGCCATGACACTAGGCTGACGACAGGACAAAACAACCAGTGAACAATGCGGTTGGGTGGATTGCAGAATTAGAGAACGCCACAAACAACAAACTAAGGCAAGGGATACTATAAGCAGTTTCAGAGAGTAGCCACGTTGCGCTGCAGGAGAACAATTAGATTTGAGTCCTGTAGGGACCACAGAGACCAATGAGGTGTTCAAGGTATAAACTATAAGGGAATAAGGCAGAAGCTCTCAAAAGCCAGTATGATGTAGCGGTTAAGTGTGCAGACTCTTATCTGGGAGAACCAGGTTTGATTTCCCCACTCCTCCACTTGCAGCTGCTGGAATAGCCTTGGGTCACAGGAGTTGTCCTTGAAAGGGCAGCTTCCGGGGGAGCTCTCTCAGCCCCAGCCACCTCACAGGGTGTCTGTTGCGAGGGGAGAAGATAAAGGAGATTGCAAGCCGCTCTGAGTCTCTGATTCAGAGAGAAGGGCAGGGTATAAATCTGCAGTCGTCGTCTTCTTTCCCAAATCACTTTGGTCCCTAAGGTGCTACTGGATTCGAATCTGGCTGTATAAACAATACAGAAAGTGGATTCTGCAGTGCAGAAGAAGAAAAAGAAGAAGAGTTGGCTTTATACTCTGCCCTTCAGTTTCTGAAGGAGTCTCAGAGAGGCTTACAATCACCTTCGCTTCCTCTCCCCACAACAAACACTGTGGGGAAGGTGGGGATGAGAGAACTGTGGCTGGCCCAAAATCACCCAGCTGGCTGCATGGGGGGGGGGGGGGGAGGAAAACCTGACTAAGCGTTGCTGATCGTTGCCAGCAGGGGGCACCCTGCTCCCTCCCACGGGCCTCAGGCTGAGAAGGAAGGGGGCTTCCTTCGCCTTTTTCCTCCGCCTCTGCTCCTTTCACAACCTGACCCGTCCTGAGGCGAGTTCGCATTTCCCCACCCTGGGCCAGGGCTACCTTCCAGCCAATTGTCAGACGGTGGCCTGCTAACAGGCCAGGCCAGTCCAAGAAACAGAGCAGCAGGCTTGGCTTTAATCGTACCACGTGGCACTCATGAGTGGGTGCGGAAGGTGGTTCCTTGCCCCCCCCCCTCAGAGTCAGGGAACTGAGGAGTTGTTTGGGTTCCCTCGTACAAGGCAATGCAGTAAAAAACGTGGAACCTACAGAAATCAGCGCAGTGACCTATTCTATTATAAATGTTTGCCAGGGGTCGTTTTGTAGAAAAAGGTGGCGGAGCTTGTCGGCATAACTCATTAGCATATGCTGCCCCCCCAGCCAAAAGCAACCCGATGCAAGAAAGGAGAGCCCCAGGCGAGCGAGGCCTGCTTGGGCTGGCTAGAGATCCCTCATTTGCCTGGGGCTCTCTTGGGCCGCCGCACCCCCCAGTCAAGAGGCCAGCAAGCCACCTGCTGCCCAAAAATCACATAAGAAGTGGAGAAAGGGTGGGGTGGGCTTCTCCAGGGAGCGTGGCAGAGCCCCTGGTGGCTGGCTGGCTGCCCGCTCTCCTAATTCAGGGATTGTTATGTAGCTGCACCTACTATTCAATGGACAAGGAAGGTAGGTGGGGAGGAGGAGGGGAACCCTCAGAAGGCTTCAGGAGCTGCGCTCCTATGAGCTCCTGCTGAATCTGAGGTCTGAATGCTGCCCTGCTGGGCTGTTCCATTCTACACCGTTCTAATCTCTCTCTCGTGATCATTACTGTTTTTGCAGAATGATAAACATGTGGGAAGCCGTCCTGACCACCTCAGGTCAGTCATTCCTCAAGGTGGAACTGAGAACGCACGTGAACCGGTAGCAGCACCTTTAGAAGACTTTGCTGGGTGAGCGAAGTTGTCGCAGTGGAGTGCAGCGGGGAAAGAGTGCAAGTGCGGGTGGTGCGGGTGTGTTTGTGCTAAGGGCTTTGCAAGTGATAAACAGAACCCTGAATTGAGTTCAGGAACTGATCGGTAACCAACGGAATGGCTGCTGAACGGGAGGGACAAACGTGTTCCACTTTCAACAGGCAGGGCTGTTAGGCTGCAAATGGGGTTCCCTTTCAGGGCAGACCCAGGCAGAGTGCATGACTGCAGTCTAGTTTCGAGGCAAAGCACGGATCCACGCGGCCACATCAGCTGAGTCAGAGGACATCTCCCAGGCTGAACGAAGCCGGCAGAACCTGCATATTCAGAGGCACTAAGCCAGAATCCCAGAGCCAGGAGGCCACATCAAGGGAAGGCCTCAGCCTCTACACCTTGTTGTTGGCTGTCCAGAGGAACGAGTTGGCTACCGTGTGAGGCAGGATGTTGGACTAGATGGACCCTCTCTGGTCTGATCCAGCCGGGCTCTGCCCTTTTCTTAGCCCTCCGGAAGAGCTGGTTGGCTGCTGTGTGAGGCAGGATGCTGGACTAGATGGACCCTCACTGGTCTGATCCAGCTGGGCTCTGCCCTTTTCTTAGCCCTCCGGAAGAGCTGGTTGGCTGCTGTGTGAGGCAGGATGCTGGACTAGATGGACCCTCACTGGTCTGATCCAGCCGGGCTCTGCCCTTTTCTTAGCCCTCCGGAAGAGCTGGTTGGCTGCTGTGTGAGGCAGGATGCTGGACTAGATGGACCCTCACTGGTCTGATCCAGCTGGGCTCTGCCCTTTTCTTAGCCCTCCGGAAGAGCTGGTTGGCTGCTGTGTGAGGCAGGATGCTGGACTAGATGGATCCTCACTGGTCTGATTCAGCAGGGCTCTGCCCTTTTCTTAGCCCTCCAGAAGAACTGGTTGGCTGCTGTGTGAGGTAGGATGCTGGACTGGATGGACCCTCACTGGTCTGATCCAGCCGGGCTCTGCCCTTTTCTTAGCCCTCCGGAAGAGCTGGTTGGCTGCTGTGTGAGGCAGGATGCTGGACTAGATGGACCCTCACTGGTCTGATCCAGCTGGGCTCTGCCCTTTTCTTAGCCCTCCGGAAGAGCTGGTTGGCTGCTGTGTGAGGCAGGATGCTGGACTAGATGGATCCTCACTGGTCTGATTCAGCAGGGCTCTGCCCTTTTCTTAGCCCTCCAGAAGAACTGGTTGGCTGCTGTGTGAGGTAGGATGCTGGACTGGATGGACCCTCACTGGTCTGATCCAGCAGGGCTCTTCTGTTGTTATTAAGTGATCTCAATTTGAATGTGGACAAGGAACATGACTTCCTGGTGCTCTTAATCTAGCAGCGGTCAGCATGGTGAACTGTGCTGTCTTACCGAGTTGTCCGGAGGTAGAAGTGGGGACTTAGGGCTCTGCCTTGCGCTGGTTTAAATTGTTCCTATTGGGCAAGTCTCAAAGGGTTACTGTCGGACACTAACTTTCATCAGTCTGGGCCTGGTCTTGTGGGGTTTCTCAGGGCTCAGTCTGTTGAGTCCATGCTGCTTAGTCTATACGTGAAGCCTTTAGGAGAAATCATTCATGGATTTTGAGTAGACTGTCAGCTCTATATTCCTTTCTCCAGATTGCCTATTGATGCTGTTGGGATCTGAGTCAATATCCTGCTGTTGGTTCAGTTTCAGCCAGTTGAAACTGAATCCTGACAAGGTAAAGGTCATGTTGGGTTGGGAAACTGTGCTTTTAAATTTGGGGGGGTTTAAGATGGATTTTGTGTATTTTATGCTATGTGTTTTAATCGATAACGGAAGCCATCTGGAGCTCTGTATAGAAGAGAGACGTTTTAAATACATTTAAGAGCCTAGGAATCATACTGGATCTGGCACCGTTACTGCAGAAGCCGGATAACGCAGGCACAGAAAAGGCGTTCTCCTCAGTCACCGCTGACAGACTCGACTGAAACCACGAGGCACCAGTGCCGTCTCTGTCCTGCAGCCCAGCCTGGAGCTGCACTGCAAGAGAGCAAGAGCAAACCAGTCATCCAAGAATACCTGGCTTTGTTCTACCACTATGCTGTCTTATCATCTTGCCAAGGAAGGGCAGAGGCTGGAAGGTAACTGGCCACAACGTGCTTTCCTAATGAATTTTTAAATAGTGGCTGGATGACTGAAGAAAAAGTGTGAAGTCACATAGAATCATAGAGTTGGAAGGGACCTCCAAAGTCATCAAGTCCAGCCCCCTGCACAATGCAGGAAACTTACAAACACCTCCCGCTAAATTCACAGGATCCTCATTGCTGTCAGATGGCCATCTAGCCTCTGTTGAAAAACCTCCCAGGAAGGAGAGCCCACCACCTCCTGAGGAAGCCTGTTCCACTGAGGAACCGCTCTAACTGTCAGGAATCATAGAATCATAGAATTGGAAGGGGCCTCCAGGGTCATCTAGTCCAACCCCCTGCACAATGCAGGAAACTCACAAATACCTCCCCCTAAATTCACAGGATCTTCATTGCTGTCAGATGGCCATCTAGCCTCTGTTTAAATTTCTCCAAGGAAGGAACTGATTGCGTTAATGAATTAGCAGTGTGCAGTTATCAGGTGCTGCTGCTGAGGAGATGTATATCATGGACAGAAGAGCACACATAGTTAGCAGACAAAGACAAACACTGGTGTATATAGCAGGAAATAAATTTTAACAGAACAGTATCCAATATTTGCAGTCTCAGTCAATCCTGAGGTAATCATATGGTTCAGTAAAATAGCAGTAGCTACTGAGAATAGTCCAAAATACAGATTCTTAGGTCAATGCACGGTTTCACCAAAAACAGACGGACAGCATGCTGCGTAGAACTCACAACCCTAACCAGACTCACTTTATACTCATATTAATCATGTAATCCGGCCAGAGATTTACATCAGCCTCTGACTCATCACGTTGCTTAAGCACACCTGATGTCATCTCACCTTACAGTGGTAATCGATTGCACCTGGAGTGTGCCTAATCAGTACTCACTTAGAAACCTAAATGACCAGTACCTGAGATGGATTCAGTTTCACCCATTTTGGAACTGATTCCTGACAGATTGGATACAGCTATGGCAGAAAGCAGTATCCAATTAGTGTGGTGTTAAAAAGAAAAAGTCAAGAAGCGCCGAAGGGTTAATTCTGAGACTCACCTTTGCTTCTAGGATTCTCTTCCGAGCCTTCAACTCGGCAACTGCTTTGTCTACATCCACCTGGGGAGCCTTCTCTTCCTTCAGCTTCCGGACAAGTTCTCCCTAGAAGAACAGCAAAAAAATAGTTCCGATATAGATTTCGTTTGGGGCGCTGGGAATTAAACATGAGAAAAACAGAACACGTGAGAAAGCCCGCCATTTCCCTGCCGTCTGGAAATTCGCAACAGAGCCACGATGTGAAGCAAAGTCTGCCCTACCATGATTTTATTGGAAAAGTTTATACCCCGCCTTTCCTTCTGGCTTAAGGTGGCTTACAAGTCGCAATTTGAACCATACACAGTCTAAACTGCAAGCACGCCTGTAGTCTACAACCCCATTAGCAAATAAAATGGCCTTGGAACCCCTTTGTGCTTTCTTGGAGAGCCTGTTCCATGGTGGAGAAGACGTGGACGCTGCTTAATGGACTACCTCAAGGGGAGGGCCTGTGGTTCAGTGGTAGCAGAGCATCTGCTGGGCATTCAGAAGGTCCCAGGTTCAATCCCTGGCATCTCCAGTTAAGAGGACCAGGCAGGACGTGATGGGAAAGATTCTGCCTGCGATTCTGGAGAGCCGCTGCCAGGCTGAGTAGACAATAGGGCTGCCAAGCCCCTGGGCTGGCAGGGGGTTCTCCCCACCCTGGAGGTTCCCAACCCGCCGGCCCACATTGGGCTGGCGGGGAAACCGCCCCTGATGTCGCTGGTTTGATGATGTCACATGCGCGGCCGCTCTAGGCATTCCCAGAGAAACTCTATGGTTTCCCCAGACGCTCTAGCGATTTGGGAGGGCAAGACACCGTGGTAACTATTGTACCATAGAGTTTTCCCTCTCAAATTGCTAGAGCGCCTGGGGAAAACCATCGAGTTTTCCTGGAAATGCCTAGACTGGCCGCACAAGTGACATCATCAAGCCAGCGACATCAGGGAGGAGATAGGATTTATACCCCTCCCATCACTACTCAAAGGAGTCTCGGAGCAGCCTACAATCTCCTTCTCCTCCCCAGAACAAACACCTGCGAGGTAGGTGGGGCTGAGAGCTCTGGCAAAAACGGCTCTTTCCAGATCAGCCTCTGACAAAGTTATGACTGACCCAAGGTCACTCCAGCAGTCGCGAGTGAGGGAGTGGAGAATCAAATCCGGCCCTCCCAGATAAGAGTCTACGCGCTTAACCACTACACCAAACACGTGGAATTCACTGCTGCTGAAGGTGGCGGCAGCTACAAGCACCGAAAACGTCAAGGTGGGATTGGATAAACACATGGAGCAGAAGTCCATCAGTGACTACTAGGTATAGATGGAACACTTATGTCTGAATGGTGGTGCTTTGTATTCTTGGTTCCCTGGGGAGCAGCAGTGGGAGGGCTTCTGGAGTTCTGGCCCCGCTGGTGGACCTCCTGATGGCACCTGGGTTTGGGCCACTGTTTGACACAGAATTTTGGATCGGATGGGCCACTGACCTGATCCAACATGGCTTCTCTTCTATTCTTAATATATCCTAAGGATTACACCGATTTGAAGAGGAACAAAGCAGTAGTCAAGTCGCACCTTTAACACCAACCAAGTTTTAGTTAGAACGTAAGCTTTCGTGTGCTCTCTAAGCACACTTCCTCAGACGAGGGGATAAGGTATTGTGGCATAACGGATTTGAAGAGATTGCCAATGTCAGCGACTTCTTGCTTTCACACTTCACATCTCGCTTCCATCCAGCGAACTGCCGGATTTGAACCCCGATGCATTCTTTTAAAGTTCTTTCTACCTGGCTTGTTCTTTCCTATCCGCTCGCTTCAGAGAACAACACACAGGAAGATCAAGAGATCCCAAACTGCCCGAGCTGGGTGAGAACAAAAGGGGAACTGACGCAGGCTTCACAAGGAAGTCAAATTTACAAGATTAAAATCAGAAGAACGGGGGGAAAAACCAGCATGAGATAGAGACTGCATAGACAAAGGAAAAACTGAAAGCCTGCGTCAGCTCGACTCTAGTTTCAATGTGAGACGATTTACCCTAAGTCACTACAGTTGCAGGCTAATATGGCAGAAAGGAGGGAGCTAATGGGCTTTTGATACACACAGAAACACGAGGAAAGAGGGGAATCTGTACGGGGAAAAACAACCAAGGGGAAAAAACCCAGCAAGCCGCGTGCTCTCTCAGAGGACGGTTCTGCGACCATCAATCCCAGGCTGGAGGGGTTAAAAAAAAAATCGCAAGACGCTGCACGAAAGAGAGGTTTAAAAAAATTCCACCTGACCACAGAAGCAGCAGCAGCTCAAGCAGACTGCAACGGAGGAGCCCTGATGTGGCAGATTTCTCTGCGGCTCCGTCCTCGCCGGCAGCAAAGCGGGGAAAGGAACCACCCCTCAGATCTGGCAGCGTGGCTCAGTTATTGCATCAGGCACCGCTGCGGGAGGAAAACATTAACCCGCCCAGCCTGATTGCTGTGCTCTCTCCGCCGCCCGCTCTGCCAAGGAGAACTCCGCAGAGATGGAATTAAAGGCTTTGCTTTAATGAAGGAGGACGCGGCTGCCACCAAACCAAAGGAACCTTACCCAGACTTTGGCCTCTCCCTTGGAGGAGGAGGAGGAGGAGGAGGAGGAAGAGGAAGAGGAGGAGGAAGAAGAAGAAGAGGAGGAGGAGGAGGTGAAGGTGAAGATGATGATTTTGGATTTATATCCCGCCCTTCACTCCAAAGAGTCTCAGAGCGGCTCACAATCTCCTTTCCCTTCCTCCCCACAACAGACACCCTGTGAGGTAGATGAAGATATTGGATTTATATCCCGCCCTCCACTCTGAAGAGTCTCAGAGGGGCTCACAATCTCCTTTCCCTTCCTCCCCCCCCCCACAACAGACACCCTGTGAGGTAGATGAAGATATTGGATTTATATCCCACACTCCACTCTGAAGAGTCTCAGAGGGCTCACAATTTCCTTTACCTTCCTCCCCCACAACAGACACCCTGTGAGGTAGATGAAGATACTGGATTTATATCCTGCCCTCCACTCCAAACAGTCTCAGAGCGGCTCACAATCTCCTTTCCCTTCTTCCCCCACAACAGACACCCTGTGAGGTAGATGAAGATATTGGATTTATATCCCGCCCTCCACTCCGAAGAGTCTCAGAGCGGCTCACAATCCCCTCTATCTTCCTCCCCCACAACAGACACCCTGTGAGGTGGGTGGGGCTGGAGAGGGCTCTCACAGCAGCTGCCCTTTCAAAGACAACCTCTGCCAGAGCTATGGCTGACCCAAGGCCATTCCAGCAGGTGCAAGTGGAGGAGTGGGGAATCAAACCCGGTTCTTCCAGATAAGAGTCCGCCCACTTAACCACTACACCAAACCGGCTCTCCTCCTCGGGCTGCACGATCCGCGCTTGCCTAAGCTGCCTTTGGTGCCAGATCCCACCTTTCTGCATTGCGCCCCCCCCCCCCGGTAAACCGGACGGCTGGACTACCCCAATTAAGAGGTTTTTGCCGTCAGGTCACAGCTGACTGGTGACCCCAGTCAAGGGAAGAGGTGAACCGAGGCGGCTGGCCATTGCCTGACTCTGCGTAGCCACCCTGGACTTACTTGGTGATCTCCCAAACAAGTATTAACCAGTGCCGACCCCTGCTTCGCTCCCAAGACTGGACAAGATCAGGTTAGCTTGGACTGCTCAGGTCAGGCTGTGCTTCACATAAAGTAAAAAAGGTAAAGGCAGTCCCCTGTGCAAGCGCCAGTCGTTTTCAATTCTGGGGTGATGTCGCTTTCACAACGTTTTCACGGCAGACCTTTTTACAGGGTGGTTTGCCATTGCCTGAGAGCCCCCGTGGTGCAGAGTGTTAAAGCTGCAGTACTGCAGTCCTAAGCTCTGCTCACGACCTGAGTTCGAAATAACCGGTCGAGAACGACTGGTGCTTGCACAGGGGACCTTTCGTTCCTTTCCTTGCCATTGCCTTCCCCAGTCATCTACGCTTCCCCCCCTCACCCAGCAAGCTGGGGACTCATTTGACCGACCTCGGAAGGATGGAAGGCTGAGTCAACCTGGAGCCGGCTACCTGAACCAGATTCCGCTGGGATTGAACTCAGGTCGTGAGCAGAGGGCTCTGACTGCAGTACTGCAGCTTTACCACTCTGCGCCACAGGGCTTCATGAATGCACATCTGAATTTACTACATTTTTCATATTTGCTTTTTAAGGCAAAAGGTAAACCCCTGATCACGTTGCAAGCTGCTGTAATTTTACTAAGAGCTACATGTAACAAATAATTCAAGGTTCTGTACAATGATTCATGATCGAATTACAAAAGGCTTTGACGCTACCCATCCTGTTAGGTAGGACCTGTATGTTTGCCAAATGCCTTGCCGAGAAAGAATGCCATGTGAACACTGAGACGCAACAGGGATTTTAGAAGTGATCTGTCAAAATACTCAGTTAATAAATCGATCCCTACATGCAAGGCGTTTGCTCAGCCAGCCAAACAGACCTAGTCTTGGGGGCGGGGAGGGGGACAGGGAAATATACAGCCCAGTAAGAGGCAAACGAGAGCCAGTTTGGTGTAGTGATTAAGTGCGCAGACTCTCATCTGGGAGAATCGGGTTTGATTCCCCACTCCTCCACTTGCAGCTGCTGGAATGGCCTTGGGTCAGCCATAGTGGTTAAGTGCGCAGACTCTTATCTGGGAGAACCGGATTTGATTCCCCACTCCTCCACTTGCAGCTGCTGGAATGGCCTTGAGTCAGCCATAGTGGTTAAGTGCGCAGACTCTCAACTGGGAGAACCAGGTTTGATTCCCCACTCCTCCACTTGCAGCTGCTGGAATGGCCTTGGGTCAGCCATAGTGATTAAGCAAGCGGACTCATCTGGGAGAACCGGATTTGATTCCCCACTCCTCCACTTGCAGCTGCTGGAATGGCCTTGGGTCAGCCTTAGTGGTTAAGTGCACGGACTCTTATCTGGAAGAACCGGATTTGATTCCCCACTTCTCCACTTGCAGCTGCTGGAATGGCCTTGGGTCAGCCTTAGTGGTTAAGTGCACGGACTCTTATCTGGGAGAACCAGGTTTGATTCCTCACGCCTCCACTTGCACCTGCTGGAATGGCCTTGGGTCAGCCATAGCTCCGGCAGAGGTTGTCCTTGAAAGGGCAGCTGCTGTGAGAGCCCTCTCAGCCCCATCCACCTCACAGGGTTTCTGTTGTGGGGGGAGAAGATATAGGAGATTGTAAGCCGCTCTGAGTCTCTGATTCAGAGAGAAGGGTGGGGTATAAATCTGCAGCCTTCTTATAGGAACCAGATGCAGAAGTGTAGGAAGGAGACACACTCATCTTTACAGAGGGAAGCAGCTCTCTCCACCCCTCCCCCCGCAAAACACATTTGAGAAACTTGCAGGCTTTCGGAAGCAGGGGTTAAAAAGCATTGAGAAATATGAAGCCCTTTGAAGTCTAAATATATCTTGCAAAGACCTAAATCTGCAGCAAGGCGGAACAACCACAACAGATCCAGGTCAATGAACGGGGCAGCACAATGACCCAATTCTCTGCTGGGAAAACTATCAGTTTCCCATTGCAAAAGAGAAACTAAAGTTCTGTTGGAAAGAACACATCCCAAGCAAAGCTACCCTACAGGAGTCCGAGGCCTGGAGGCAAAATCTTCACATAGCTACATATCGACAGGAGTATATTGCAACGGAAATCTAGCATTCAGATAAGGAAAGGAAAGGTCCCCTGCGCAAGCCCCAGTCGTTTCCGACTCTGGGGTGACGTTGCTTTCACAACGTTTTCACGGCAGACTTTTTACGGGGTGGTTTGCCATTGCCTTCCCCAGTCATCTACGCTTTCCCCCCCAGCAAGCTGGGTACTCATTTTACCGACCAAGGAAGGATGGAAGGCTGAGTCAACCTCGAGCCGGCTACCTAAAAACTCAGCTTCCACCAGAGATCGAACTCAGGTTGTGAGCAGAGCTTAGGACTGCAGTACTGTAGCTTTAATACTCTGCGCCACGGGGCATTCAGATAAAGGGGTATATAAACCACTCGTGAATTAACTGTGAGGAGCTTTATTCTGCAAGCACCCGGAAGTCCTTCAGAACTTCACATGAACGTCCTCAAAGCTATCGTTTTTTTGAATCTCTGAGTTAGGGTCACCTTTGGAACTTTCTATTCCCTGCCATTCTAAAATTAGATGCCCGCCTCTATCCTTTAATCTTTCAAAGGCCCCACCAATGAGAATTTCCCCTCTGTGGCCAAACCGCAAAAAGGAAGGGACAGCTTTCAGACCCACAAATGAAATCAAAGTGAGGTGGGGGTCAGGTTGCCACGAAAGGAAAAGGGGTCTCCCCCCGCCCCCAACAAAACTCAGAATGCTTAAAAGCAAAGATCTCACAAAGAGCTCAGTTCTTTGAAAACGGGACATCTCTCTGTGTCTCTTTAAGGGCCCAATTTTGATTCTCAGAGGCTAAATATATTACAAAATCCTCCTTCCCCAGCTAGGGTTGCCAAGTCTCCCTTGTCTCTGGCAGGGGGACGGTTGCAAGTTTCCAGGCAGGGAAACTCCCGGAGATTTGGGTACAGAGCTTGGGGAGTGTGGTGGTGTGTGATGCCTCCAAAACAGCCATTTCCTCCACGGGGACTGATCTCTGTAGTCTAGAAATGAGCTTCTGATGGGGATCCCCAGGTCCCTAGCATCCAGAGCCAGGAAAGCTTCTCCAAAGGCAGCCAAGCACCCTACAGGATCTGTCCACCGGTGCCCAAATCCAAAGGTGAAAATAAGAAGAGACCACATACACACACAAAAAAGAAGTGGCGGTCAGAACATTGGGCTAGGGGACTGGGTTCAAATCCCAGCAGTACCAAGAAACCCACAGTCAGAATCTTGAGCTAGGCGGTCCTGGGTCCGAATCCCCGCAGTACCAAGAAACTCGTGGTCAGAATATTGGGCTAGGGTCTTGGGTTCAAATTCCCAGAGTACCAAGAAACTCGCGGTCAGAATACTGGGCTAAGCTCCTGAGTTCAAATATTGGGCTAGGGTCCTGAGTTCGAATGTGTCACATAAGAACATAAGAGAAGCCATGTTGGATCAGGACAACGGCCCATCCAGTCCAACGCTCTGTGTCACATAAGAACATAAGAGAAGCCCTGTTGGATCAGGCCAATGGCCCATGCAGTCCAACATTCTGTGTCACATAAGAACATAAGAAAGGCCATGTTAGATCAGACTAATGGACTATCCAGTCAGACACTCTGTGTCATATAAGAACATAAGAGAAGCCATGTTGGATCAAGCCAATGACCCCTCCAGTCCAACACTCTGTGTCACATAAGAACATAAGAGAAGCCATGTTGGATCAGGCCAGTGGCCCATTCAGTCCAACACTCTGTGTAACATAGGAACATAAGAGAAGCCATGTTGGATCAGCCCAATGGCCCCTCCAGTCCGACACTTTGTGTCACATAAGAACATAAGAGAAGCCATGTTGGATCAGGCCAGTGGCCCATCCAGTTCAACACTCTGTGTCACATAAGAGAAGCCATGTTGGATCAGGCCAATGGCCCCTCCAGTCCAACACTCCGTGTCACATAAGAACATAAGAGAAGACATGTTGGATCAGGCCAACGGCCCCTCCAGTCCGACACTTTGTGTCACATAAGAACAGAAGAGAAGCCATATTGGATCAGGCCAACAGCCCCTCCAGTTCGACACTCTGTGTCACATAAGAGAAGCCATGTTGGATCAGGCCAATGGCCCCTCCAGTCCAACACTTTGTGTCACATAAGAACAGAAGAGAAGCCATGTTGGATCAGGCCAACAGCCCCTCCAGTTCGACACTCTGTGTCACATAAGAGAAGCCATGTTGGATCAGGCCAATGGCCCATCCAGTCCAACACTCTGTGTCACATAAGAACATAAGAGAAGCCATGTTGGATCAGGCCAGTGGCCCATCCAGTCCAACACTCTGTGTCACATAAGAACAGAAGAGAAGCCATGTTGGATCAAGCCAACAGCCCCTCCAGTTCGACACTCTGTGTCACAAAAGAGAAGCCATGTTGGATCAGGCCAATGGCCCATCCAGTCCAACACTCTGTGTCACATAAGAGAAGCCATGTTGGATCAGGCCAGTGGCCCCTCCAGCCCAACACTCTGTGTCACATAAGAACATAAGAGAAGCCATGTTGGATCAGGCCAGTGGCCCATCCAGTCCAACACTCTGTGTCACATAAGAACATAAGAGAAGCCATATTGGATCAGGCCAGTGGCCCATCCAGTCCAACACTCTGTGTCACATAAGAACATAAGAGAAGCCATGTTGGATCAGGCCAATGGTCCATCCAGTCCAACACTCTGTCTCACATAAGAACGTAAGAGAAGCCCTGTTGGATCAGGCCAGTGGCCCATCCAGTCCAACACTCTGTGTCACATAAGAACATAAGAGAAGCCATATTGGATCAGGCCAGTGGCCCATCCAGTCCAACACTCTGTGTCACATAAGAACATAAGAGAAGCCATGTTGGATCAGGCCAGTGGCCCATCCAGTCCAACACTCTGTGTCACATAAGAACGTAAGAGAAGCCATATTGGATCAGGCCAGTGGCCCATCCAGTCCAACACTCTGTCTCACATAAGAACGTAAGAGAAGCCATGTTGGATCAGGCCAGTGGCCCATCCAGTCCAACACTCTGTGTCACATAAGAACATAAGAGAAGCCATGTTGGATCAGGCCAGTGGCCCATCCAGTCCAACACTCTGTGTCACATAAGAACATAAGAGAAGCCATATTGGATCAGGCCAGTGGCCCATCCAGTCCAACACTCTGTGTCACATAAGAACATAAGAGAAGCCATGTTGGATCAGGCCAATGGTCCATCCAGTCCAACACTCTGTCTCACATAAGAACGTAAGAGAAGCCCTGTTGGATCAGGCCAGTGGCCCATCCAGTCCAACACTCTGTGTCACATAAGAACATAAGAGAAGCCATATTGGATCAGGCCAGTGGCCCATCCAGTCCAACACTCTGTGTCACATAAGAACATAAGAGAAGCCATGTTGGATCAGGCCAGTGGCCCATCCAGTCCAACACTCTGTGTCACATAAGAACGTAAGAGAAGCCATATTGGATCAGGCCAGTGGCCCATCCAGTCCAACACTCTGTCTCACATAAGAACGTAAGAGAAGCCATGTTGGATCAGGCCAGTGGCCCATCCAGTCCAACACTCTGTGTCACATAAGAACATAAGAGAAGCCATGTTGGATCAGGCCAGTGGCCCATCCAGTCCAACACTCTGTGTCACATAAGAACATAAGAGAAGCCATATTGGATCAGGCCAGTGGCCCATCCAGTCCAACACTCTGTGTCACATAAGAACATAAGAGAAGCCATGTTGGATCAGGCCAATGGTCCATCCAGTCCAACACTCTGTCTCACATAAGAACGTAAGAGAAGCCCTGTTGGATCAGGCCAGTGGCCCATCCAGTCCAACACTCTGTGTCACATAAGAACATAAGAGAAGCCATATTGGATCAGGCCAGTGGCCCATCCAGTCCAACACTCTGTGTCACATAAGAACATAAGAGAAGCCATGTTGGATCAGCCAATGGCCCCTCCAGTCCAACACTCTATGTCACATAAGAACATAAGAGAAGCCATGTTGGATCAGGCCAATGGTCCATCCAGTCCAACACTCTGTGTCACATAAGAACAGAAGAGAAGCCATGTTGGATCAGGCCAGGGGCCCATCCAGTCCAACACTCTGTGTCACATAAGAACATAAGAGAAGCCATATTGGATCAGGCCAGTGGCCCATCCAGTCCAACACTCTGTGTCACATAAGAACAGAAGAGAAGCCATGTTGGATCAGGCCAGTGGCCCATCCAGTCCAACACTCTGTGTCACATAAGAACATAAGAGAAGCCATATTGGATCAGGCCAATGGTCCATCCAGTCCAACACTCTGTGTCACATAAGAACAGAAGAGAAGCCATGTTGGATCAGGCCAGTGGCCCATCCAGTCCAACACTCTGTGTCACATAAGAACATAAGAGAAGCCATGTTGGATCAGGCCAGTGGCCCATCCAGTCCAACACTCTGTGTCACATAAGAACATAAGAGAAGCCATATTGGATCAGGCCAGTGGCCCCTCCAGTCCAACACTCTGTGTCACATAAGAACATAAGAGAAGCTATGTTGGATCAGGCCAGTGGCCCATCCAGTCCAACACTCTGTGTCACATAAGAACATAAGAGAAGCCATGTTAGATCAGGCCAGTGCCCCATACAGTCCAACACTCTGTGTCACAGAAGAACATAAGAGAAGCCATGTTGGATCAGGCCAGTGGCCCATCCAGTCCAACACTCTGTGTCACATAAGAACATAAGAGAAGCCATGTTGGATCAGGCCAGTGGCCCATCCAGTCCAACACTCTGTGTCACATAAGAACATAAGAGAAGCCATGTTGGATCAGGCCAGTGGCCCATCCAGTCCAACACTCTGTGTCACATAAGAACATAAGAGAAGCTATGTTGGATCAGGCCAGTGGCCCCTCCAGTCCAACACTCTGTGTCACAAAAGAACAGAAGAGAAGCCATGTTGGATCAGGCCAATGGCCCATCCAGTCCAACACTCTGTGTCACATAAGAACATAAGAGAAGCCATGTTGGATCAGGCCAGTGGCCCATCCAGTCCAACACTCTGTGTCACATAAGAACATAAGAGAAGCCATGTTGGATCAGGCCAATGGCCCATCCAGTCCAACACTCTGTGTCACATAAGAACAGAAGAGAAGCCATGTTGGATCAGGCCAATGGCCCATCCAGTCCAACACTCTGTGTCACATAAGAACATAAGAGAAGCTATGTTGGATCAGGCCAGTGGCCCCTCCAGTCCAACACTCTGTGTCACAAAAGAACAGAAGAGAAGCCATGTTGGATCAGGCCAATGGCCCATCCAGTCCAACACTCTGTGTCACATAAGAACATAAGAGAAGCCATGTTGGATCAGGCCAATGGCCCATCCAGTCCAACACTCTGTGTCACATAAGAACAGAAGAGAAGCCATGTTGGATCAGGCCAATGGCCCATCCAGTCCAACACTCTGTGTCACATAAGAACAGAAGAGAAGCTATGTTGGATCAGGCCAATGGCCCATCCAGTCCAACACTCTGTGTCACATAAGAACAGAAGAGAAGCTATGTTGGATCAGGCCAATGGCCCATCCAGTCCAACACTCTGTGTCACATAAGAACATAAGAGAAGCTATGTTGGATCAGGCCAGTGGCCCCTCCAGTCCAACACTCTGTGTCACAAAAGAACAGAAGAGAAGCCATGTTGGATCAGGCCAATGGCCCATCCAGTCCAACACTCTGTGTCACATAAGAACATAAGAGAAGCCATGTTGGATCAGGCCAATGGCCCATCCAGTCCAACACTCTGTGTCACATAAGAACAGAAGAGAAGCCATGTTGGATCAGGCCAATGGCCCATCCAGTCCAACACTCTGTGTCACATAAGAACAGAAGAGAAGCCATGTTGGATCAGGCCAATGGCCCATCCAGTCCAACACTCTGTGTCACATAAGAACAGAAGAGAAGCCATGTTGGATCAGGCCAATGGCCCATCCAGTCCAACACTCTGTGTCACATAAGAACAGAAGAGAAGCCATGTTGGATCAGGCCAGTGGCCCCTCCAGTCCAACACTCTGTGTCACATAAGAACATAAGAGAAGCTATGTTGGATCAGGCCAATGGCCCATCCAGTCCAACACTCTGTGTCACATAAGAACAGAAGAGAAGCCATGTTGGATCAGGCCAATGGCCCATCCAGTCCAACACTCTGTGTCACATAAGAACAGAAGAGAAGCCATGTTGGATCAGGCCAATGGCCCATCCAGTCCAACACTCTGTGTCACATAAGAACAGAAGAGAAGCCATGTTGGATCAGGCCAATGGCCCATCCAGTCCAACACTCTGTGTCACATAAGAACATAAGAGAAGCTATGTTGGATCAGGCCAATGGCCCCTCCAGTCCAACACTCTGTGTCACATAAGAACATAAGAGAAGCTATGTTGGATCAGGCCAATGGCCCATCCAGTCCAACACTCTGTGTCACATAAGAACATAAGAGAAGCTATGTTGGATCAGGCCAGTGGCCCCTCCAGTCCAACACTCTGTGTCACATAAGAACAGAAGAGAAGCCATGTTGGATCAGGCCAATGGCCCATCCAGTCCAACACTCTGTGTCACATAAGAACAGAAGAGAAGCCATGTTGGATCAGGCCAATGGCCCATCCAGTCCAACACTCTGTGTCACATAAGAACATAAGAGAAGCCATGTTGGATCAGGCCAATGGCCCATCCAGTCCAACACTCTGTGTCACATAAGAACATAAGAGAAGCTATGTTGGATCAGGCCAGTGGCCCCTCCAGTCCAACACTCTGTGTCACATAAGAACATAAGAGAAGCCATGTTGGATCAGGCCAAAGGTCCATCCAGTCCAACACTCTGCGTCACATAAGAACATAAGAGAAGCCATGTTGGATCAGGCCAGTGGCCCATCCAGTCCAACACTCTGAGTCGCATAAGAACAAAAGAGAAGCCATATTGGATCAGGCCAATGGCCCATCCAGTCCAACACTCTGCGTCACATAAGAACATAAGAGAAGCCATGTTGGATCAGGCCAATGGCCCATCCAGTCCAACACTCTGTGTCACATAAGAACATAAGAGAAGCCATGTTGGATCAGGCCAGTGGCCCATCCAGTCCAACACTCTGAGTCGCATAAGAACAAAAGAGAAGCCATATTGGATCAGGCCAATGGCCCATCCAGTCCAACACTCTGCGTCACATAAGAACATAAGAGAAGCCATGTTGGATCAGGCCAATGGCCCATCCAGTCCAACACTCTGTGTCACATAAGAACATAAGAGAAGCCATGTTGGATCAGGCCAATGGCCCCTCCAGTCCAACACTCTGTGTCACATAAGAACATAAGAGAAGCCATGTTGGATCAGGCCAATGGCCCATCCAGTCCAACACTCTGTGTCACATAAGAACATAAGAGAAGCCATGTTGGATCAGGCCAGTGGCCCATCCAGTCCAACACTCTGAGTCACATAAGAACATAAGGGAAGCCATGTTGGATCAGGCCAATGGCCCATCCAGTCCAACACTCTGAGTCACATAAGAACATAAGAGAAGCCATGTTGGATCAGGCCAGTGGCCCATCCAGTCCATGTCACACAGTGGCCAAAAACCCCAGAGGTCCGCCAGTGGGGCCAGGCCACTAGAAGCCCTCCCGCTTTCCCCCCCCCCCCACCCCATGCACCAAGACTGCAGAGCGTCACTGCCCCAGACAGTTTCAGGGTCCCGGGTTCGAATCTCCGGGGCTCCAAGAACTATGGGGCCAAGCCCCGCCGAGGCTCCTGCACGGGGCCTTTGGGGCTCCACCTCCCCCGGCCGCCCTTCCTCGCCTCACCTGCTGCCGCACCGCCTGCCTGAGCGGGGCGAGGAGCGCCTCTGCGGCGGGCCCGTCCATGGTGTTGGCGGCGCCGGGCTGCGCGGAGGGCGAGGCGGCGGGGAAGGGGCTGCGGCGGGCTCGGGGCTTCGGCGGGGCGGCTGCTGGGGCCGGGCCGGGCGTGTGGAGCGAGGCGGCGGGGCCGAGCCGGCGGATGCTGAGGCGGCCGAGCGAGGCGGCGCGGAGGACGCTAAAGGGCCACGGCATGGAGCGGCGGCGGCGGAGGGCGAGGCCCGGCCCCCAGCATGATGAAATCCGCGGCCTCCTCTCCCCGCGGCTCCGCCCCGTCCCGCAAGCCGCCCTTTCCCCGCCCCGCCGAGGCGGAGCTCCGGCAGTTTCCTCCCACCTCCATTGAGGCGAGGCGAGGCGGGCCTGCTAGGCCGCGCCGGTTGCTAGGGCAACGCGGCCTACTTCCGCCCCGCCGCCGCTGAGAGGCGCTGCAGGCCTGAGGGAAAGGCAGCCGAGAGAGCGGGGGCCGGCGGTGGGGCGTCGCTCATGTGTTATGAAGGCCGGATCTGACATAAAGGGGACCTTGAGGGGCCGAGCCGTGCTGGGCCGGGCCACGTGTGCACCTATTTAAGACTAGGGAGCAGCCATAGAAACTTTGTAAAGAACACAGATAATCACAAATATATATATATATATAAAATTTAAAACATGCTTAAAATGTTAGCACTCGTTGCTTTTAAAGATGCTTTCTTTGCATTTCTCCCATGGGATTCTTTTAGGGTTGCCAAGTCCAACTCCAGAAATATCTGGGGACTTTGGGGGTGGAGCCAGGAGACACTGGGGTGGAGCTAGGGGGGAAACGGCGCCGGGGAGTGTGGCGACCCGCCCCGTCTCCGAGTGGGCGACGCCGCTGCGCAGCTGCTGCCTCTTCTCCGCTCGCCGTGGCTGCTCCTCCGAGATGGGCTCAGGCTGGGCCCATCTCGGAGGAGCAGCTGCAGTGGAATCGGAGGGGGGGGGGTGGAGGCGGGCCAGGGGCGTGGCGAGTCCGGGTCCTAGAAGTGCCCGGATTCATGGCTCGCCATGCTCCTGGCCTGCCTCCACCCTCCCCTTCTCTGGTTTTGCCTCCTCTTCTCCGCTCGCCGTGGCTGCTCCTCCGAGATGGGCTCAGCCTGGGCCCATCTTGGAGGAGCAGCTGTGGTGGGCGGGGAGGGGGCAGCAGCGTGCAGCGGCGTCGCCCACTCCGGGATGGAGCGGCTCGCCATGCTCCTTGGCGCCGTTTCCCCCCCTCCCCCTGCTTCCGTTTTTTTTGGGGAGCAGGGGAAGAGGCTGGAAATCCTGGGGTCCCCCGCCAGGGCAGGAGGGTTGGGAAGCCTAGATTCTTTCCTTCCTTCCCCAGGGATTTTTTTTTGGGGGGAGAGGAAGGAGCCTCAGCCAACTGAAGGAAGAGAGGCTCGCCTCAGTAGCTCTGCTGGGCAACTGAGAGAGCCTGGCAAAGCAAGCTCTCCCTTTTTCCTCCCCAGGGGAGGAGCCTCAGCCAATGGAGAAAATAGAGGCTTTGCTCTGTAGCACCTGTGCAATTGAGCAAGCCTTGTAAAGCAAGCTGTGATGCAGGAGGAAGCAAGATATAGGGAGAAGGAAGCAGATGACAGCCAATTGCTCGGGGGCCTGATAAGAGACCTCCAGGGGCCAGATTCGGCCCCCATACTGCATGTTCAACACCCCTGCTGTAGAAGACTTGGGGAGAAAGTCCAGGCATGCTCTAATGCAGGGGTGGCCAAACTTGCTCAACTTAAGAGCCCCCAAAGAATAAATGTCAGATGTTTGAGAGCTGCAAGGAAGAGAGGGGAAGGGTTGCCAATTCCAAATCAAGAAATATCTGGGGACTTTGGGGGTGGAACCAGGAGACATTAGGGGTGGAGCCAAGATCAAGGCTGTGACAAGCATAATTGAACTCCAAAGGGAGTTCTGGCCATCACATTTAAAGGGACGGCACACCTTTTCAATGCCTTCCTTCCATAGGAAATAATGAAGGATAGGGGCACCTTCTTTTGGGGCTCATAGAATTGGACCCCCTGGTCCAATCCTTTTGAAACTTGGGGGGTATTTTGGGGAGAGGCGCTAGATGCTATACTGAAAATTTGGTGCCTCTAACCCCAAAAACAGCCACCCCAGAGCCCCAGATACCCGCAGATCAATTCTCCATTATTTTCTATGGGAATAAATCTCCATAGGGAATAATAGAGTTCCCAGCAGACATTTTCCTCCCGTCCTTCCGCTTTCTGACGACCCTGAAGTGGGGGGAGGGCCTCCAAACCGGGGGATCCCTTGCCCCCACCTGGGGATTGGCAACCCTAGGAAGGGGGTGGGGGGAAACAGCTTTAGCTGCACTCTTCAAGCTGCCAGCTGCCTTGGCAAAGTGATTTTAAAGAGAGAAATGCCTTCTCCGAACTGGTCAAAAGGGCCACACAATGTGTGTGAAAGAACCACATGTGGCTCCCAAGCTAGTTTGGCCACCACAATCTAATTTGTCCCTGAAATCCAACAGCTTGCTTTTATTTCCTCGTTTTAGCCAACTCCTGGCTGGGAAATACCTGGAGGTTTTGGTGCCTGAAGAAGGGAGGGTGTTGGGGAGAGGAGGGAGGGACATCTACTTATTTTTGCTTATATAATAGCATAACCAGGTTGATAACAATGGCTATGCAGACCTATTGGCCACCGCCACCCCGCAGTGCTAATATCTAAATTTTCAATCCTCTCAATCACTGCTGGGAAGAGTACAAAGAGCTCTGGCACATCTTCCTGGAAAGCACAATGCTCACATTCTTGTGACAGATGGAAAATAGCTCGGAGAGCTGTGCCACAGTCGCATTTGGGTCCTGGTAGAATCATGGAATCATAGAGTTGGAAGGGACCTCTAGGGTCATCTAGTCCAACCCCCTGCACAATGCAGGAAACTCACAAACACTTCCCCCTAAATTCACAGGATCTTCATTGCTGTCAGATGGCCATTTAGCTTCTAAAAAAAGGCTAGGAAGGAGAGCCTACCACCTCCCGAGGAAAGAGAGCCCACTACCTCCCAAGGAAGCCTGTTCCACTGAGGAACCGCTGAAATGGTCAGGAAGTTCTTCCTAATGTTGAGCCGGACTCTTTTGATTTAATTTCAACCCACTGGTTCTGGTCCTATCTTCCGGGGCCACAGAAAACAATTCCACACCATCCTCTTTATGGCAGCCCTTCAAGTCCTTGAAGATGGTGATCGTATCACCTCTCAGCCGCCTCCTCTCCAGGCTAAACATGCCCAGCTCCTTCACCCTTTCCTCATAGGACTTGGTCTCCAGACCCCTCACCATCTTCGTCGCCCTCCTCTGGACCCGTTCCAGCTTGTCTATATCCCTCTTAAAATGTGGTGCCCAAAACTGAACACAATGGTATTTGGCCTAGGGGTTGCCAATCCCCAGGTGGGGGCAGGGGATCCCCCAGTTTTGAGACCCTCCCCCACTTCAGGGTCATCAGAAAGCGGTGGGGGAAGGAAATGTCTGCTGGACACTCTATTATTCCCTAAGGAGACCAGTTCCTATAGGGTATAATGGAGAATCAGTCTGTAGATGTCTGGGGCTCTGGGTGTATGTGCTTTTTTTTTGAGGTAGAGGCCTCAGATTTTCCACATAGTATTTGGTGCCTCTCCTCAAAACACACCCCAAATTTCAAAAAGATCGAACCAGGGGGTCCAACTCTCAGAGCCCTAAAAGAAGGTTCCCCTATCCGCCATTATTTCCAAACAGACAGAAGGCTTTTAAAAGGTGTGCGGTCCCTTGAAATGTGATAGCCAGAACTCCCTTTGGAGTTCAGTCATGTTTGTTTGGTGTGTGAGAGCCAGTTTGGTGTGTGAGAGCCAGTTTGGTGTAGTGGTTAAATGTGCGGACTCTTATCTGGGAGAACCAGGTTTGATTCCCCACTCCTCCACTTGCACCTTGCTAGCATGGCCTTGGGTCAGCCATAGCTCTGGCAGAGGTTGTCCTTGAAAGGGCAGCTGCTGTGAGAGCCCTCTCCAGCCCCACCCACCTCACAGGGTGTCTGTTGTGAGGGGAGAAGACATAGGAGATTGTAAGCCGCTCTGAGTCTCTGATTCAGGGAGAAGGGCGGGATATAAATCTGCAATTCTTCTTCTTCTTCTTCTAGTCACAACCTTGCTCCTGGCTCCACCCCCAAAGTCCCGAGATATTTCTTGAATTGGACCTGGCAACTCTAATTTGGCCCCATTTAAACAACAGGCACAACTGCCGTATTCTGTGAGCCGTCTTCCATACTTTATGTGGCATACTTTATCCTGCCGGCCCTCCTGTTGGTGTTTATCAGGTTATGGATTTGGGGTGGCACTGGCTGCATCCATGGTCGCACCCGTTCATTCCCTAGATTGAAAGTTTGCGATTGCAGGATTTATTGCTGGGTGTTGGGATCTTAGCCTCTCGCTCCCCCATCAACAGGGGCTTCGTGGATGGGCAACTCTCTGTCCACTGAAGGACATCAGTGGGGTGTAATCCCACACAGTCCACCTTCCAAAGTCCAAAGTGGCCATTTTCTCCGGGTGTGTGTTGTTGCGCAGCGTACCCTGGGTGCTTCTGTCGATGCCTCAGTGCATTTTGCATGAACATAATGCTCCAAACAGTACTGCTAGAATAACATGTCTAGCGCATCAAACCACTCCGCAAGCTAAATAAAGACTCGGGGCAATTCTGAATATTAATAGGGTGAGATTAAACACCGTTGAAAGGGGCTGTTCTTGCTGAGTAGCAGAGCCTCTGCTTGGCATACAGAAGGTCCCAGGTTCAATCCCTGGCATCTCCAGCTAAAAGATCTGGCAGTGGGTGATGAGAAGGATTTCTGCCTGAGACCCTGGAGAACTGCTGGCAGTCTGACTTGGCTGACTTTGAGGGCCCAAGGGTCTGATTCAGTATAAGGCAACTTCATGTGTTCATTGGCGTTGTTTTTTTCAATTATCTGGCAAATTCCTGGTTAAGATTAGGCAGACGGCAGACTGATCCCTGTCATCTGAGGATCAGTTGTGATTAAGAACATAAGAGAAGCCACGCTGGATCAGGCCAATGACCCATCCAGTCCAACACTCTGTGTCACATAAGAACAGAAGAGAAGCCATGTTGGATCAGGCCAATGGCCCACCCAGTCCAACACTCTGTGTCACATAAGAACATAAGAGAAGCCATGTTGGATCAGGCCAGTGGCCCATCCAGTCCAACACTCTGTGTCACATAAGAACATAAGAGAACCCATGTTGGATCAGGCCAGTGGCCCATCCAGTCCAACACTCTGTGTCACATAAGAACAGAAGAGAAGCCATGTTGGATCAGGCCAGTGGCCCATCCAGTCCAACACTCTGTGTCACATAAGAACATAAGAGAAGCCACGCTGGATCAGGCCAATGACCCATCCAGTCCAACACTCTGTGTCACATAAGAACAGAAGAGAAGCCATGTTGGATCAGGCCAATGGCCCATCCAGTCCAACATTCTGTGTCACATAAGAACATAAGAGAAGCCACGCTGGATCAGGCCAGTGACCCATCCAGTCCAACACTCTGTGTCACACAGTGGCCAAAAAACCAGGTGCCATCAGGAGGTCCACCACTGGGGCCAGGATACTAGAAGCTCTCCCACTGTTGCCCCCCCCCAAGCACCAAGAATACAGAGCTTCACTGCCCCAGAGTTCCAACAATACCCTGTGACTAAGAGCCACTGATGGAGCTCTGCTCCATATGTTTATTCAGTCCCCTCTTGCAGCCATCTATGCATGTGGCTGCCACCACCTCCTGCGGCAGGGAATTCCATGTGTTGATCACCCTTTGGGTGAAGAAATACTTCCTTTTATCCATTTTAACCCAACTGCTCAGCAATTTCACGGCGTGCCCACGAGTTCATGCATTGTGAGAATGGGAGAAAAGTACTCCTTTCTCTACCTTCTGTATTCCAGAGGATCTCCAGGTCACACCTGGAGGTTGGCAACCCAAGTTTGGGTCTGGCAGCCTGCCAAAATACTTGCTAAGGGACTGGGGGGGGGGGCAGCAGCAATTCTGAGTGCTGTTACAGCAAAGAAGAAACTTTAAAAATACCGTGTTGATTTTATGTCCTAATTGAAATGGTGACTTGAACTGGAATATTTGACTAAGGAAAAGAAGATGATATTGGATTTATATCCTGCCTTCCACTCCGAAGAGTCTCAGAGCGGCTCACAATCTCCTTTACCTTCCTCCCCCACAACAGACACCCCGTGAGGCAGAAGAAGATACTGGATTTATAGCCTGCCCTATACTCTGAATCTCAGGGTGGCTCACAATCTCCTTTACCTTCCTCCCCCACAACAGACACCCTGTGAGGTAGAAGAAGATATTGGATTTATATCCCACCCTATACTCTGAATCTCAGAGTGGCTCACAATCTCCTTTACCTCCTCCCCCCCCCCACTCACAACAGACACCCTGTGAGGTAGATGAAGATATTGGATTTATATCCCGCCCTTCATTCCGAAGAGTCTCAGAGCGGCTCACAATCTCCTTTCCCTTTCTCCCCAACAACAGACACCCTGTGAGGTAGATGAAGATACTGGATTTATATCCCACCCTCCACTCCGAAGAGTCTCAGAGCGGCTCACAATTTCCTTTACCTCCCTGCCCTCCCCACAACAGACACCCTGTGAGGTAGAAGAAGATATTGGATTTATATCCTGCCCTCCATTCCGAAGAGTCTCAGAGCAGCTCACAATCTCCTTTATCTTCCTCCCCCACAACAGACACCCTGTGTGGTGGGTGGGGCTGGAGAGGGCTCTCACAGCAGCTGCCCTTTCAAGGACAACCTCTGCCAGAGCTACGGCTGACCCAAGGCCACTCCAGCAGCTGCAAGCGGAGGAGTGGGGAATCAAACCCGGTTCTCCCAGAGTCCGCGCACTGAACCACTACACCAAACTGGCTCTGTGCTTGAAACCCATGCAACTCATCGTGTGATGATTTTCCTGGAGCAGCAGTTGTACGAAATCAGGACAACAGAGGATGTATTTCTCTTAACGTGGCTTAAATTTAAAGTGGGAAAAGAAAGACACTGAACACTGTTGACAGGCTGATTTGAAATAACGCAAGAACTGTGCATGGTACCCAGGCCTCATCTGGGGCAGGAGCTCACAGAAGCAGAGCTCCAGAACCTCTAAATTTTATATTGCTCTTTTTTTCCCCCCACCCCCCAGATACTTGCTTCTGGGTTCAAACCCTCTGTGAGAATTTTGCTGGACTCTAAGAGCCCCGTGGCACAGAGTGGTAAAGCTGCAGTACTGCAGTCGGAGCCCTCTGCTCACAACCTGAGTTTGATCCCAGCAGAAGTTGGTTCAGGTAGCCGGCTCCAGGTTGACTCAGTCTTCCATCCTTCCGAGGTCGGTAAAATGAGCACCCAGCTTGCTGGGGGAGAAGCGTAGATGACTGGGGAAGGCAACGGCAAACCACCCCGTCAAAAGTCTGCCGTGAAAACGTCGTGAAAGCAACGTCACCCCAGAGTCGGAAACGACTGGGGTTTGCACGGGGGACTACCTTTGCCCTTTTTAAGATTTGACAAACCTCCCAATATTTCCCCCCACGAAACATGGGAAAATAACCAAAACACAAAAAGCAGGCAGATGGAAATCTTCATCATGCCACTGTGGCCAGATAGGAAAACATAATTTAAAAAGTATGAGGGGCGTAAGGTTTCATTATGACCATTATAATTCAAGAAGCCTTTTAAGGTAGATGCTGAGCTGATGTCATTCAGTCCACCTTCTGGGGATGTCAGGGACGCGTGGCAGATGCAAATGAGTTGTGCTAACGAGTTGTGCTAATGAGGCACCTCTTTTTCTCTGAAATGGCCCCCGCGTGGATCAGTCATTGTCCGTTCATCTGTTTCAACAGATCACTCGTCCGTTTGGGCGGCTCTCTTTTCCTGTCGCTCTTTTCCTTGGCACCGTTTGCATATAGGGCTGCCAACCTCCAGGCGGTGGGTGGAGATCCCCTGCTATTACGACTGATCTCCAGACGGCAGGGATCATTTCCCCAGGAGAAAACGGCTGCTTTGGAGGGTGGACTGCATGGCGTTATACCCTGTCGAAGTCCCTTCGCTCTCCAAACCCCATCATATTCAGGCTCCACCCCCAAAATCTCCAGGTGCTTCTCAACCTGGAGCTGACAACCTGATGCATTACTGCAGGGGTGGCAAACGGTCGCTCTCCGGATGTTTTTTTTGCTTACAACTCCCATAAGCCCCAGCCAGCATGGCCAATGGCTGGGGCTGATGGGAGTTGTAGGCAAAAACATCTGGAGAGCTACCATTGGCCACCCCTGCATTACTGGGTTGTTCCTTATCAGATGTTTATGTTTAATTTGATTTATACCCCGCCCTCCCCGCCAAGGCGGGCTCAGGGTGGCTTACATCAGATCGTAGAACGATGATCGCAACCATAAAATCATTAAACAATATAAATTAAAAACAGTATACAGCTGATGCTAGATTAGATGTTACTCCTTCTCAAGACGACAGTTGTTCCGGGATTCTTCCAGGATTCTCCTACGGTCAACTAAAGGCTTGTCGGAAGAGAACGGTCTTACAGGCCTTGCAGAACTGAGCGATGTCCCGCAAGGCCTTAACCTCTTCCAGCAATTGGTTCCACCAGGAGGGGGCTGCCACTGAAAAGGCCCGATCCCTGGTGGTCGACAGTCTCGCCCCCTTCAGCCCAGGGATCACTAGGAGATGTTGGGATCCAGATCTCAGCACTCTCTGGGGAACGCGTGGGGACCAACGGTCCTTCAAGTAAATGGGTCCTTGGCCATATTGGGCTTTATAGGTAATAACCAGCACTTTGTAACAAATCCGCTACACTATTGGTACCCAGTGCAGTTCCTGTAGGTACAGCATCCCTTTTGCAGAAGGTTTTCTCCAAGCTGTATAATAAAACAATATTTAAATATCTGCTGGATGGTCAACGTTCTTTTTTACCCAGAGAGCCAGTTCGGTGTAGTGGTGAAGTGTGCAGACTCTCATCTGGGAGAACCAGGTTTGATTCCCCACTCCTCCACTTGCAGCTGCTGGAATGGCCTTGGGTCAGCCATAGTGGTTAAGTGTGTGGGCTCTTATCTGGGGGAACCGGGTTTGATTCCCCACTCCTCCACTTGCACCTGCTGGCATGGCCTTGGGTCAGCCATCGCTCCGGCAGAGGTTGTCCTTGAAAGGGCAGCTGCTGTGAGAGCCCTCTCAGCCCCACCCACCTCACAGGGTGTCTGTTGTGGGGGGAGAAGATAAAGAGGGTTGTAAGCAGCTCTGAGACTTTGATTCAGAGAGAAGGGCGGGGTATAAATCTACGGTCTTCTTCAGAAAACATCAAAAGCACACCTATAACTCTTTCAAGAGAAACTTCTCACTGATCCAACACCACTTCGCTCTTCAGAGTTCTAAGCACATTCTGAATGTACAAAACTCAGTGGTATTTAGCAGGGCTTTTTGGATAGAAAGAGCCCAATGGGAACTCATTTGCATACTAGGCCACACCCCCTAGTGTGTCACCATTGTTTCACATAGCGCTTTTTGTAGAAATAGCCCAGCAGGGATTCATTTGCATATTAGGCCACACCCCCTAACACCAAGCCAGCCGGAACTGCGTTCCTGTGCGCTCCTGCTAAAAAACAAAACAAAAACCTGGCGTTAAGGTCTCTATTAAGCCAGGCTTAAGAAAACGGGGTCCTCGATATTCCAGAAATACTCATTAAGCTGCATGGCTGTATGTCTGGGGTGTGAATTTTGTCCAGAGCGGAATCCTTTTCTTCAGTGGTTAGAACAGGACGTGCATTTTAAAAAAAAACACCTTTGGATTCATTTATGAACTATTGTTAAGGCCTTTCTGACATATTACCTGTTCCATCCTTTGATTGCTCCGTGGATTTTTGTCATAAATCTATCTGAACGTCTCTATAGGAATGAACTTTGGAATTTCCGCGTTTCATATGTTTGCAGTGCGGTTGAATCTTTAACTATTTATTATAGGACTACTTGTCACGGGGGCTGTGCCTTATTTTTCTCCTTGTTCCCACCTGGAGGTTGGCAACCCTATCAGGCAATCCTTTCCCCCTCATTATCTCTGGTCTCCAAGTGGGCAATGTGTGTTCTTGTTGGCAACACAGCCAACAGTCCACAACCTGATTAAAGGGTAGATAATGTTTAAGAAGAAGAAGACTGCAGATTTCTATCCCACTCTTCTCTGAATCAGAGACTCAGAGCAGCTTACAATCTCCTATATGTTCTCCCCCCACAACAGACACCCTGTGAGGTGGGTGGGTCTGAGAGAGCTCTCCCAGAAGCTGCCCTTTCAAAGACAACCTCTGCCAGAGCTATGGCTGACCCAAGGCCATTCCAGCAGGTGCAAGTGGAGGAGTGGGGAATCAAACCCGGTTCTCCCAGATAAGAGTCCACCCACTTAACCACTATGGCTGACCCAAGGCCATTCCAGCAGCTGCAAGTGGAGGAGTGGGAAATCAAACCCAGTTCTCCCAGATAAGAGTCCGCCCACTTAACCACTATGGCTGACCTAAGGCCATTCCAGCAGGTGCAAGTGGAGGAGTGGGGAATCAAACCTGGTTCTCCCAGATAAGAGTCCGCCCACTTAACCACTATGGCTGACCTAAGGCCATTCCAGCATGTGCAAGTGGAGGAGTGGGGAATCAAACCTGGTTCTCCCAGATAAGAGTTTGCACACTTAACCACTACACCAAACTTACGTTTAAGAACATAAGAGAAGCCATATTGGATCAAGCCCATCCAGTCCAACACTCTGTGTCACACAGTGGCCAACCCCCCCCCCACACACACACACACACAGGTGCCATCAGAAGGTCCAACAGTGGGGCCAGGACACTAGAAGCCCTCCCACTGTGCCCCCCCAACCAAAAATACAGAGCATCACTGGTTTATTTAGGAACTAACATAGTAAAGGGAGGCAGAGTCCTAAATTTAGTAAAGACTATATAATATATTAAAGATATTAAAGATAATATACTAAAGATAGTGAAGAGGGGAGGCAAATCTTCCTGGAGCTTACGGTAGGCCCTGTACTAAGAGCCCTGTAAGCTCCAGACGGACTGGCTACATCAGGGGTGCGTGGCCTAATAGGCAAAGGAGTTCCTGCTACATAAAAAGCCCTTCTTGTGAGAAACGGACAGTGCGTTGCCCTGTTCTCTCTGTCTGCTCCTCCAGCCTCTGAGGAGACGTTGAGGAGAGAGGGTAGCATTAAACCAACCAGGCGATGCTGACGGATTTCGTCCTTCCTCCCCATCCTTCATGCAGACCCCAACTGTCTTATCCATCATATGGAGACCCGTCACCTCCTTCTGCTACAGCCATAAATCATTCCTATCCTAACCCCGTAAACCTGAAGCAGCGAGGGAGGCATTGATGTCATCCTCGTACTGAAAAAGGAAGAGGTTTGTGCTGGCTTTAATTATCTTTCCAGGGAATGGGGATATCTTTTCAAAGACACAAACTTCTCTCTAACCTTTGTTATAATTCCACTTGTTTTCTCTTGTGTCGCAGAAAACTCCGGCTGTGCTACAAGCCCAGAAGTTCCTGTTTTCTAGACGCAGTCCCCCGTTTCTTCCCACAGGTGTCTAGAAGTCACAGTCACAATTTTTCATGCACTTACTGGGCATGAAGGCTGTTACAAGAACACTGCGTCATAGCCGTCTGAGTGTCGGGCTAGGCCCTGAAACCCAGGTTCAAATGCCCATTAAGCCAAGATGCTCACAAGGCGATATTTAGCCTAAATTAATTACCTCACGGGGTTGTTGTCAGGACAAAATGTGTGTGTGCATATATACATAAACATACATGCGCGCGCACGTGCACACACATATCGTGTAAAATTGTATTATATACTTGGTCCATCAAAGGCAGTGTTGTCTACTCAGACTGGCAGCAGCTCTCCAAGGTCTCAGGCAAAGGTCTGTCAGATCACCTATGGCCAAGTCTTTTTAAGCTGGAGATGCCAGGAATTGAACCTGGGAGCTTCTGCGTGCCAAACAGATGCTCTACCATTGAGCCACAACCAGCCCTCCCTCCCTCCCTCCCTTCCTTCCTTCCTCCCTCCCTCCCCTTCCTTCCTCCCTCCCTTCCCAACTCCCCTCCCTCCCTTCCCTCCCTCCTCCCCTCCCTTCCTCCCTCCTCCCCTTTCTTCCTCCCTTCCCTCCCCTCCTTTCCTTCCTCCCTCCTCCCTCTCCCCCCACCCCTTCGTCCCTCCCTCTCCTCCCTCCCTCCCCTTCCTCCCTTCCTTCCTTCCACCCTTCCTCCCTCCCTCTCCTTCCTCCCTCCCCCTTCCTTCCACCCTTCCTCCCTCCCTCTCCTCCATCTTCCTCCCTCCCTTCCTTCCACCCTTCCCCTTCCTCCCTCCCTTCCTTCCACCCTTCCTCCCTCTCCTTCCTCCCTCCCTTCCTTCCTTCCACCCTTCCTCCCTCCCTCTCCTCCCACCCCTACATCCTTCCCTCTCCTCCCTCCCCTTCCTCCCTCCCTTCCACCCTTCCTCCCTCCCTCTCCTTCCTCCCCCCTTCCTCCCTCTCTCCCTTCCTTCCACCCTTCCTCCCTCCCTTCCCTGTCTTCCTTTCTCCCTCCCTCCCTCCCTCTCTCCCTTCCTTTCTTCCTCCCTCCCTCCCTTCCTCAGTACTCCATTGATTTCTGAAGGAAAATATGAAAGGAATTTAACCAATAAGGTTATATTTGGGTCACTGCTGGCATCAGATGTAGGGAATACTATCCCTTTGAGAATTCCTGAATGATCAAGGTGATAAAAGGGGTAAAAAATCCATCGCTTCCTAAAAACAGTATAAAAGAAACATTCCAGAATTTTACAAGGTAAAGCGATCGATTTCACCCAGGCCACAGAGGATCTGAATGCGAGCTGTTACAGAACCTCCTACACAATAGGTCAGAAGGGTTAGGGTCAGCGACTCATTTGCATATTAGGCCACACCCCACACCCCCAACATCAAGCCAGCCCGAGCGGCATCCCTGTGTGTTCCTGCTCAAAAGAAGCCCTGGTTAGAGTTAAGGGAAGCTACAGCAAAGGAAGAACTGTTAAATATCTAACTGTTAAATATCTCCAACGTTCTTTGTTGGGGGTGAATTTGCTAATTCCGTGGTCAGTGTGAAGGATCCCCAGACCATTGCTCCCAGCCACTCCAAGGAGCAGTAGGAGAAAAGGCTTTAAAAATACATCCACATGTGTGTTGTCACGTCATTTGTACAGAAAATCTGGAAGCTACCAAGGGTAGCTGTAGGAATTAGTGAAAAGTCTATGGTACCCGGCCATTCCTTGAGTGACCCTACGTCAGTTCTGGGTTTCTCCAGGAGGTGATGTAACAGTGCACCCTCCATCCTGTCTCCACCCCAAATCCTCCTGCCAGTTGTCAGGCATGTGCAGTCGTACGTTGTTTAATTTCTATTCCGTCAGTGCATTAATAAGTTCCTAGGCATCTGTCGGAGCTGCTGACATTTGGGGGTTGTTCCTCGGCCATTGCGTTTCTCTCGGTGCTTCGTTATGTGTGCGTGTTTTTCTTCTGAGATAACAGCCCCCCCCCCTTTTTAGGAGCAAGGTTGTGACAAGCACAATTGAACTCCAAAGGGAGTTCCGGCCATCCAATGTGAACGGACCGCACACCTTTTAAACGTCTTCCCTCGATTGGAAATAATGGCTAGGGGCACCTTCTTTGGGGGCCCATAGGATTGGACCCCCCTGGTCTAATCCTTTTGAAACTTGGCAGATTTTTTGATGAGAGGCACTGGATGCTATGCTGGAAATTTGGTGCCTCTACCTCAAAAAACAGCCCCTCCCCGAGCCCCAGATACTCATGGATCAATTCTCCATTATACCCTATGGGAATCGGTCTCCATAGGGAACAAAGGAGTGCCCAGCAGACATTTCTCTCCCCTCCCCTCTTTCTGATGACCCTGAAAAGGGGGAAGGGCCTCTAAACTGGGAGATCCCCTGCCCCCCCCCCCCGGGGATTGGCAACCCAACTCTAACCTCCATGATACTGTGCTGCTCTGAAATACAAAGGTTTGTGTTTCCAAAGGGAGTTCCAGCCATCCAATGTGAAACGCCTTCCCTCGATTGGAAATAATGGCTAGGGGCACCTTCTTTTGGGGCTCACAGAATTGGACCCCTTGGTCTAATCCAGGGGTGGCCAAACTTGCTTAATGTAAAGTGCCACAAAGAATAAACATCAGATGTTTGAGAACCGCAAGATATGAATGTCAGACGTTTGAGAGCTGCAAAATATGAACATCAGATGTTTGAGAGCAGGAAGGAAGGAAGGAAGGAAGGAAGGAAGGAAGATAAATGGGGAGGGAGGGGAGGAAAGAAAGCAACTTTAACTTTAAATTCATTCTGCAAGCCACCAACTGGCTTGGAGAAGTGATTTAAACAGAGAAATGCCTTCTCCAAGCCAGCCAATGGGGTGGTGGGGGCTTCAAGAGCCACACAATATGTGTGAAAGAGCCACATGTGGCTCCCAGCCACCCTTAGTCTAATCCTTTTGAAACTTGGCAAATTTTTTGATGAGGGGCACCGAATGCTATGCTGGAAATTTGGTGCCTCTGCCTCAAAAAACAGCCACCCCCCAGAGCCCCAGATACCCATGGATCAATTCTCCATTATACCCTACGGGACTCCGTCTCCATAGGGAATAAAGGAGTGTCCAGCAGACATTTTGTCTCCCCTCCCCCGCTTTCTGATAACCCTGAAGCGACGGGAAAGGCCTCCAAAGCAGGGAATCCCCTGCCCCCACCTGGGGATTCAATGCAAAAGAACAGTGGCAGCACAATATATGAAATACAAAAATACAAAAATACAAAATATTGTGCACAAATACTCTTAACTGGTGTAAATAAAGTTCTATTATAATGAAATGAACAGCCTACAACAGTGGGCATACATTCATACAGTATAAATAGAAATAGAAAACAACAGTCTCAAAACAATATTCCAAGGAGGACCCCACACAGTCACAGAGTTTTCAAAATGAGTACAATGACTCAAAAATAAAGTTCCACAGGAGTCCCTCCGTTGTTTGTTGACTTCTGAAGGACAAATTCTAGCCTTCACGCAAACCCCGGATTTGATTGCGTTCCGCTGCTCCTGCAGCTTCCTCGTAAGTCAACTGAAAAATCCAGCCAAGTTTGATATCAAGTTTGATATCAAGCTGCAAATTAAGATATCAAAATGGGCGTTTGAGAAAGAACTTGGCTGGATTTTTCAGTTGACTTACGAGGAAGCTGCAGGAGCAGCGGAACGCAATCAAATCCGGGGTTTGCGTGAAGGCTAGAATTTGTCCTTCAGAAGTCAACAAACAACGGAGGGACTCCTGTGGAACTTTATTTTTGAGTCATTGTACTCATTTTGAAAACTCTGTGACTGTGTGGGGTCCTCCTTGGAATATTGTTTTGAGACTGTTGTTTTCTATTTCTATTTATACTGTATGAATGTATGCCCACTGTTGTAGGCTGTTCATTTCATTATAATAGAACTTTATTTACACCAGTTAAGAGTATTTGTGCACAATATTTTGTATTTTTGTATTTTTGTATCCCACCTGGGGATTGGCAACCCAACTCTAACTTCCCCGCTACTGCGCTGCTCTGAAATACAAAGGTTTGGCGGGCCAGACTGATGCCTTTTTTTGGAGCACTTGTCTCGGCTTCCTAACAGCTTCGCCCACCACCAGACATTTTGCACAATGTAGGAAAATTCCTCTGTGTTTTTTCCCAGCCCCGCTCGATTTGCATAAAAGCCTTCATTTGCATTTGAAACAGGCTCTTCCGGCGGAGGTTATGCAACCGGCAGGCCGAAGCGGCAGGCTGACACCACTAGAGGGCACCTTCCTTTCGCTCCTTCTGCATTCGACCGCTTCTCCGCACAAAGACACACAGGCTCTGCCCGCCCTGTCAGGAGGCCTCCTCGAATCCACACCCTGTGCCAGACTTTTCCATGCCGGGGTGCCTCACAAGAGGAGCGGAGCTTGCAAAACCGAAGAGGCCCTTTTACGCTCCAGGCGTGTTGTGATCGCCGTGGAGGGGGGGGGGGTTTGTCTCCCCTAATTGGGCGCTTTGCCCAGCAGTACAGCAATCCCTCTTGCCTGTTTTGTAGAATGGACAACTTGCGCAGTCTTACTGGCAAAGCATTCAGATTGCCTAGGAGCAGGAGCTCCTTTGCATATTAGGCCACACACCCCTGATGTAGCCACTCCTCCAAGAGCTGACAAGGCTTTTGTAGGCATCACTGCCCGAGACAGAGTTCCATCAATACCCCAGTGGCTAATGGCCACTGATGGACTTCTGCTCCACGTTTCTCCAATCCCCTCTTGAACCTGTCTCTGCTTGTAGCCGCCACCACTTCCCATGGCAGTGAATTCCACTTGTCAGTGACTCTTTGGGTGAAGAAATAGGGTTGCCAGATACAGAGCGGGAAACTCCTGGAAATTTGGGGATGGAGCCCGGGAGGGACACGGAACTCAGTGAGGTCAAACTGAACTTGGTGGTCTGGAGAGGAGCTGGAATCCTGGGGGATCCTTATCCGTATTGGGCGCATTGAATAGAGAGCCCTACGTTTGTCTTTGGGAGACCTGCCTTTTATATGCTATTGCTATCGGGGTCCGCCCTAGATGGTCTGGCAGTTTAGGCAAGGCTACGTTCTGGTGCCCCCCCCCCTCCCGCACTGATTCACATGGGGGGCACGGGGCAATTCAGCTCCCCCAGAAGGCAAGCACCCTAGGCAGCAATCTAGTTTCCCTAGTGACAGGGCCCGGCTTTGAATGCTATGCCAATCAGACTGCTAGGGTTGCCAATTCCCAGGTGGGGGCAGGGGATCCCCTGATTTGGAGGCCCTCCCCTTGTTTCAGGGTCATCAGAAAGCGCGGGGAGAGGGAAGTGTCTGCTGGGCACTCCGTTATTCCCTATGGAGACCGATTCCCATAGGGTATAATGGAGAATTGATCCATGAATATCTGGGGCTCTGGGGAGTGGCTGTTTTTTGAAGTAGAGGCACCAAATTTCCAGCATAGCATCTGGTGCCTCTCTTCAAAACACCCTCCAAGTAGTTCTATGAGCCCCAAAAGAAAGTGCCCCTCTCCTTCATTACTTCCCATGGAGGGAAGGCATTGAAAAGGTTCCCTTGAAATGTGATGGCCAGAACTCCCTTTGGAATTCAATTGCGCTCCTGGCTCCACACTAGGGTTCCCAAATCCAATTCAAGAAATACCTGGGGACTTTGGGGGTGGAGCCAGGAGACATTAGGGGTGGAGCCAGGAGCAAGGGTGTGACAAGCAGAATTGAACTCCAAGGGAGTTCTGGCCCTCACATTTAAAGGGACGGCACACCTTTTCAATGCCCTCCTTCCATAGGAAATCATGAAGGATAGGGGCACCTTTTTTGGGGGCTCATAGAATTGGACCCCCTGGTAATGCCAACATTTTCATCTATGATAAAATCATAGAGCTTGGAAGTCAGATTGCTAAAGCATCCTGGCAATGTGTGATGTCACTTCCAATTACACGGCCAGCAGTGTCTGCAACATCACTTTTTCAGCCAAATTCTCCTAACTACTGCATCAGGAAGCAGCGAGGGACTGGAAGCTGAAGGTCTGAGTTTAGGGATGCCAGCCTCCAGGTGAGGCCTGGAGATCCCCAGAATTACACCTCATCTCCATACTACAGACATCAGTTCTCCTCCTCTGAACCATTCTGATTTGTTTGCACAGAACAGAAGTATTACTTCTCGTGACTTGGATACTAAGATTTTACGACTGCAGCCTAAAATCATATTTGTCTTTTTTGCCATCGCATCACACTGCTGGCTGTTTGGTTCGGAATTGAGTGCCCACCCGAGACTTTTCTCGTCATCGCAAGATCCTTTTTACACGTACAACTGCTAAGCCAGGTACAGGCATTTGGTTCTCTCTCTCTCTCTCTTTTTTTGCCTATGTGCAAAATCTACATTCCCACCCCGCAACCTCCATGGCAGTTTTGGGATGTGAAATCTGTCTAACTGAATCGCTGGCAGCCCTCCAAGCCATTCACACAGTTTAATGAATGTCAATTCTGCATATGCTCAACTGCAAGAAACAGCAACGCTAAGTGATTTGTTTTTTAAAAAAACAACAAAAAATGGTCACTTTATAGTATTTATTAAAATTGATTTCAAACTTTACCAATTCCAGCATAGACGACTTTGGTCTCGGGCATCATTGAAATGGTTTGGGCTCGACTGTCAGCTATAATAAATAGGTTTGAGTCAATTTTCTAAAAATAAGATTATGGCCGTTTTCGAGGCTGACCCCCTGGGTAATCAGGAGCGAGGACATTTATCGCGCTAATGGAAGGACAGCCGGTGGCTTGAACCTTGAGTGACTGTGCAAGAATTATTCCCCTCCCCCCCCCACCCCCCGCATCTGCAAATTGACACCCTTCCCGACACAGAATTCATTACTGTAGGTTCTGGTGTCAGCGGTACGATATCGTGAAAAAGTGGGGATTTGAGATTTGCGGGAAGCCGATGGGGCACTCTTGTCTAAAGCTGAAAATTCGCACTCGTGGTACATTGGCGGAAGCGTCTGGATTGGCCTCCTGCTTTCTTACCCAGCATCCCTTTCTCTTCGATTGCCAGGATTTTGCTCAATAAGCAAAATGATAGGAGCAACCCTAAACAGAGTTATACCCTTCTAAGCCCATTAAATTCAGTGTATCTAGGAGGGCTTGACGCTGTTTTAGGATTTCATTGCAATTACGTTAACTTTATCTGTTCACTCATTCTTCTCTCCCTCACCACTAGTTTTTAAAAATTCAAATACGAAGCATTGATCAATTCCTCCCTTCAAAACCACTAATTTTTGTCAAAAATGTGACCAAACGTAAAACGTTCACCCTTTTCTCTCCCTCCAAATTATTTTTTTAATCTTTTCAAACTTTTCCTATATGGCTAATTGACTAATCTCAGACTGAATAATCTCATGTGCTGCTTCGTTACTTCCAGGGGGAACAAACCTGAAAATGACATAAGATGGCTCTAGGAATTGCTGGAAAACTTTATAGTTTTACCATAGAGTTTCCAGTGATTCCTAGAACTACCCATGTCACTTCCTGTTTTTTCCTCGGAAGTAATGCAGTGGTGCCCAGGACATCGAACCCCCACCATGCCCTTGCCCCCAACAGTCCCTGGATTGTGAGATAGCAGTCCTGTGTCCTTATCCATCCCAGGGAGGTTTCACTGTTCTGAATTAGTGAATGCACCCAAATTCTGCAGTCTCACATTGTAATCTCCCCTTTAAGCTTCTCTATTTGATTATGTCTTAGAGCAGCGGTCCCCAACCTTTTTGGCACCAGAGACCAGTTTTATGGAAGACGATTTTTCCAGGGACCGGAGGGGGGTGGGCACGATGGTTTTGGGATGATACAATTGTGCACTTTATTTCTATTAGTTTGGCATGTTGGTTAAGTGTGCATACTCTTATCTGGGAGAACAGGGATTGATTCTCCACTCCTCCACTTGCAGCTGCTGGAATGGCCTTGGCTCAGCCATAGAACTCACAGGAGTTTTCCTTGAAAGGGCAGCTTCTGGGAGAGCTCTCTCACAGGGTGTCTGTTGTGGGGGAAGAAGATAAAGGAGATTGGAAGCCACTCTGAGGCTTTGATTTAGAGAGAAGAGCGGAGTATAAATCTATAGTCTTCTTCTTAGATGCAAGGACTCTTATGTGGGGGGACCGGGTTTGATTCCCCACTCCTCCACTTGCAGCTGCTGGGATGGACTTGGGTCAGCCATCGCTTTCACAGAGTTGTCCTCGAAAGGGCAGCTTCTGGGAGAGCTCTCTCAGCTCCATCTACCTCACAGGGTGTCTGTTGTGGCAGAGGAAGGTAAAGGAGATTGTGAGCTGCTCTTAGACTCTGAAATTTGGAGTGGAGGGCAGGATATAAATCCGATGTTGTTGTCTTATTATTTTTATTATTACTACATTGTAATACATAATGAAATAATTATACAACTCACGGTCCGGTTGCTAACAGGCCACGGACCGGTACTGGTCCACGGACCGGGGGTTGGGGACCCTTGTCTTAGAGCCACAATGGAATGCCCTGAAAGATTAAAAATCTCAGAGCAGCTTGCAATCTCCTTTATCTTCTTCCCCCACAACAGATACCCTGTGAGGTAGGTGGGGCTGATAGGGCTGTCACAGAAAGCTGCCCTTTCAAGGACAACTCTGCGAGAGCTATGGTTGACCCAAGGCATTCCAGCAGCTGCAAGTGGAGAAGTGGGGAATCAAATCCTGTTCTCCCAGATGAGAGTCCGTGATCTTAACCATTACACCAAACAGACATCTTCTCGTTTCCTCATGTGGTTCCTCTATAGAGGGCACTCTATGGACTTTCCCACATTATTGTTTTTCTTGCCTGCGAGTTCCATTTTTTTTCAGGAGAGTTTTTTGTTCGGCTTGCGCTTTGCTCCCTCTAGTGGTTGATTTGATATTACACCACTTTATGTCCGGCAAACGTCACTGCAGGTTTTTAGGCTGTGCTGCATAAACTGGTGTAACATAGAATTCCCCATGAGAGGGAGCAAAACACATGCAGAACAGAAAACCCCTCCTGAAGAAAAGAAACTTGCAATGAGGAATGAGGAAAAATGACATGGAGCTACATTGGAGAGGGTTTTTACTTCCTATGGGGAGGGTGAATAAGTGTGCCAGTTTTAACCCTTGAGTAACTTTTTCTATGTAAACTTTCATTCATCGTAAGAGCTAAAGGTTTCACAAGCTGGTTAAGTGCCTCAGAACATAAGAGAACTCATGTTGGTTCAGGCCAATGGCCCATCCAGTCCAACACTCTGTGTCACATAAGAACATAAGAGAAGCCATGTTGGATCAGGCCAATGGCCCATCCAGTCCAACACTCTGTGTCACACAGTGGCCAAAACCCCCAGGTGCCATCAGGAGGTTCACCAGTGGGGCCAGGACACTAGAAGCCCTCCCACTGTTGCCCTCCCAAGCACCAAGAATACAGAACATCACTGCCCCAAACAGACAGCATATGGTTCTTTCACACGTTGGCTGAATAATGTACTTTCAATCCACTTTAAATGCCGTTTAGCAATAATTTGCAAGTGGATTTTCACATAGTAAAACCCCGTTGTAAAATACATTGAAAGCAGATTTCAACTGCATCTTGCGAAAGCACATCTTATCTTCTCCTGTGCCTATACATTAATTCCCCAGCCTTTATTTCTGCGTCCCTTTCTCTTCTCCCCAATTATTTCCACCCGAGTGTAATCAGCTGTACATTCAACGCTTGCCTTTCTTTTGGGTGAGATTGAAATGTCTCCCCCCACCCGCCCCCTTGCTCAGGGGTAGGGCTGAGAATACTGAAGACCTTTCAAAAGAGGAGGGGAAAGACCCAGCTCTGGGAGAAGCGGGCACGAAAAAGAAGGTAAACGAGGCACTCTAATGTATATCCCTGTGGCAGAACAGGCCCTGCCCTTCAAGGTTTTCTCAACCCCCTGAGTAGGGTTCCCATGTCCAATTCAAGAAATATCTGGGGACTTTGGGGATGGAGCCAGGGGACTTTGGGGGTGGAGGCAGGAGACATTGGGGTGGAGCCAGGAGCAAGGCTGTGCCAAGCATAATTGAACTCCAACGGGAGTTCTGGTCATCACATTTCAAGGAACTGCAGTGCACGCCTTTTAAATGCCTTCCCTCCATTGGAAATAATGACGGATAGGGGCAGCTTCTTCTGGGGCTCGTAGAATTGGACCCCCTGGTCCAATCCTTTTTGAAACGTGGAGGGTGTTTTGAGAAGAGGCACCGGATGCTATGCTGAAAATTTGGTGCCTCTACCTCAAGAAACAGTCCCCCCCCCCCCCACAGAGCCCCAGATACTCACAGATCAATTCTCCATTATACCTTTGGGAATTGGTCTCCATAGGGAGATATACACTTTATAAAAATATCAAACACACAAAGATTTTAAAAACCTTAAAATAAAACATGCTTAAAACATTAGCACTTGTTGATTTTTTTTAAATCTATCCCATATATTACTTTCTACCCACCCCTCCCCCGTTACTTGACCCCCACCGGTGTTATATACATAAAATCTTAATATTAAAGGTACCCTTAATTAATAAGAACCAAAATTAATATCCTCCTCCCTCTTGTACTTAGTCATTATCAAAACTTGTCCTTTTATTCTCTATTCTTTTTCTACGTATCTTCTGAACTTTTTCCACTCCATCTTAAATACTTCTAAATCATAGTCTCTTAAGGTCCTTGTTAACTTGTCCATTTCACTCCATGTCATAACTTTGAAAATCCAATCCCATTTCTCTGGTATTTTTTCTTGCTTCCACAACTGCGCATACAATTATGCGCAGTTGTGGGAATCGGTCTCCATAGGGAACAATGGAGTGCCCAGCAGACATTTCCCTCCCCTCCCCTGCTTTCGCAAGAGGTTGCTGAGGTGAGCCTGGAAATCCATTGACAGACTTCCTCCTCCGTACCTGTTCTATGCCCAGAGAGAGAGAGAGAAATTTTAAAGCTCAGAGTGAAGGTTTTGCTCATTTCAAGCCTCCAAAGGAGGGGGAAACAACAACGAATTTCTTCACAATCCACGTACCTGTCAAGTGTTCAGCTCCATTTAATCGAGTGTTATTCCGCGGCTGATTTGCATGACAAGCTCTTCGGTAGGACAGTCGCCACTTTAAGAATAGGCGCTATGGCAGGGCACAATGCAATGTTACTTCTTCTTTGCTTGAAGTTACACATTTGTTGGCAGGGGCCTTCTGTGAAGGCATCTATACCAGGGTTACGTGTCTTATACACCGGCTGCATTTGATGGCATCCTAAAGCTACCGTTCTGTGCTCGCTGACCAGGAAACAACACACAGTACAAAGCCGTGCTTACTTATGAGTAAGCACACGTAGGTTTGGGCTGCAAAGGATGGTTAGTGCTTCGGTCACATTTGCTGCAACTTGTGCCCGGTATAGACATGTACCAGAACGAGGTAGCAATGAGTATTGTAAACCAGGGTTACCAATTTCCAGGTGTTGGCTGGATGGGGGGGTGTGGCCTGAGAGGGTGGGGTATGGGGAGGGGAGGTTCTTCAACAGGATATAACACCATAGAGTCCACCTTACAAAGCATCTGTTTTCTCCACATGAACTGCTATCTGTTGCTTGGAAATCGGTTGTAATCAGGACCTTTTTTTTGGTAGGGAAAAAAACTGCCGCTCATTTGCATATTAGGCCACACCCCCTGATGCCGAGTCAGCCGGAACTGCATTCCTGCTAAAAAAAAAAAGCAATAACGGGAGATCTCCAGTCACCACCTGGAGTTTGGCAGCCCTACCAGGCTAGCGATTTCCCAGAATTCCACCTGGCCTCTAGAGGACAGAGATCAGGTCCCCTGTAGAAAATGGCTGCCTTGAAGGTGGAGTATCAAAGAGAACTGTTTTAAGATGATGTATAGGTGGTATATGACTCCGAAAAAACTGGCTAGGATGAGTAAGAAAATGTCGGATAGATGTTGGAAATGTAAAAAACATGAAGGTTCTTTTTTTCACATGTGGTGGACATGTGAAAAAGCGAAAGAATTTTGGATGATGATACAACAAGAAATCTCCAAAATTTTGGGTTATGACTTTAAAAAAACTGCAGAGACTTTTTTGCTTGGATTACAATTAGAAAAATTTCCAAAGGAAGACAGGACATTAATTTGGTACTTGCTCTCAGCTGCTAGGACATTGTATGCGCAGCTGTGGAAATAAGAAAAAATACCAGAGAAATGGGATTGGATTGTGAAAGTTTTATCGTGGAGTGAGATGGACAAACTAACTAGAACTCTAAGAGACTATGATCTAGCTATATTCAAAAAGGAGTGGAAGAAATTTAAAGGATATATGGAGAAAGAGTGGAATGTAAAAAGACATTGGACAATTTTTTAGTATTGATGAGGGGAAAAAAATATTGAACTTTGATTAGTTACTGGTACCTTTAGTATTGAACTTAAATATATAACTTCGGGGAGTCAAACAAGGGAGGAAGGGGGGATTGAAATATCATATGGGTTAGTACAGGAAATTTATAATTAAGTTTTGTAACCATATGTTATCAATAAATTGTTAAAACACGAAGGTGGAGTTCACGGCATTGTACCTTTCTGAAGTCCCTCCTCTTGCTCCACCCCCACCCCCGTCAAAATCTCCAGGAATTTTCCAGCCCAGCACTGGCAACCCTAGGACAAGTGGTGGAGATGATAGAATGGGCCATAGGGCTTCAGCTTGCGGAAGAAGACGACCGTAGATTTATACCCCACCCTTCTCTCTGAATCAGAGTCTCAGAGTGGCTTACAATCTCCTTTATCTTCTTCCACCACAGCAGACACCCTGTGAGGTGGGTGGGGCTGAGAGAGCACTCCCAGAAGCTGCCCTTTCAAGGACAGCTCTGCGAGAGCTATGTTGCAGGACTTCATAAGTAGCAGGTAGTCCCTTACCTACACACACCCCTATACAGTCAATGTACATATATTAAACACCTGTCACTAATCAGCACTCCCTGGTAGGCTTGCCAACCTCCAGGTGGGGCCTGGAGATCCCTCGCTATTATAGTTGCTCTCTAGACTACAGAGAACAGAGCCCCTGCAGAAAATGGCTGCTTGGGAGGGTGGACTGTATGGCTTCTTACCTCGCTGAGGTCCCTCCCCTTCCCAAACCAGGCTCCAAACTCCAGATATTTTCCCACTCAGAGCTGGCAACCTTGTTCCCTGTTCTGGTACTTAGAATAGCCAAAGTTTGGTGTAGTGGTTAAGTGTGCAGACTCTTATCTGGGAGAATTGGGTTTAAACCTCACTCCTCCACTTGCAACTGCTGGAATGGCCATGGGCCAGCTACAGCTCTCACAGAGTTGTCCTACCTACCTCACAGGGTGTTTGTTGTGAGGGAGGAAAGCAAAAGGAGGTTGTGACTGCTCTGAGACACTGAGATTCAGAACGAAGGGTGGGATATAAATCCAAATCCAGTATCTTCTCTCTCCTGATTCTGAATTCTCATTCCAGAAAGCTGTCTTAAATTTCCTTTATGATTGTTTACCCCCAACGCAAACAACTTTTTTTTAAAGGCCCAAATTCTGGGTTCATAAATCACATTGGTGTTTGTTTATCTCCTTGCCTACAGAGACAGGGATAAAGAATGAAATAAGGTTTTGGTTCCCAAGCAAGGAAATTGAGGGATAGAGAAGTGGGAAGGGAATATTGGGCGAAGGATCTCGCAGGGATGCACTATCTGAAGCAGATGGGGGGGTTTTGCCTGCAGGAATTTTAAAAAAACAATAATAAAGCCCAAGCAAATGAGATTTAATTCAAAGGGAACACGAATGCATGCAAATTTCCATTTCAGATAAGGAGGCAGCATTAGCTCAGTGAAGAAAGTGAGACCATATTGCTTGAAGACCTGAAAATTGTAAAACAACCTAAAAATGCTAAGGAAAGTGGGGGACGGGACAACATTCAACTCACTTTTCTCTCTTTTTTTAGAATCACAGAGTTGGAAGGGACCTCTAGGGTCATCTAGTCCAACCCCCTGCACAATGAAGGAAACTCACAAACACCTCCCCCTAAATTCACAGGATCTTCATTGCTGTCAGATGGCCATCTAGCCTCTGTTTAAAAACCTCCAAGGAAGGAGAGCCCACCACCTCCCGAGAAAGCCTGTTCCACTGAGGAATCGCTGTAACGGTCAGGAAGTTCTTCCTAATGTTGAGCCGGAAACTCTTTTGATTTAATTTCAACCCATTGGTTCTGGTCCTACCTTCCGGGGCCACAGAAAACAATTCCACACCATCCTCTATAGGACAACCCTTCAAGTATTTGAAGATGGTGATCATATCACCTCTCAGCCACCTCTTCTTCAGGCTAAACATCTCCAGCTCCTTCAACCTTTCTTCAAAGGACTTGGTCTCCAGACCCCTCATCATCTTCGTCGTCCTCCTCTGGGATCCGTTCCAGCTTGTCTATATCCTTTTTTAAAATGTGGTGCCCAAAACTGAACACAATACTAAAGGTGAGGTCTTACCAGAGCAGAGTAAAGTGATACCATCCCTTCACATGATCTGGACACTATACCTCTGTTGATACAGCCTAAAATTGCATTTGCCTTTTTGGCCACCACATCACACTGTTGACTAATGTTCAGCGTATGATCCACTAAGACCTCTAGATCCTTTTCGCACATATGACTGCTAAGACAAGTCTCTTTAACAGCAATTATAATTGAAGATCAAATGCATTTTAAATTAACACTTTCAGACCCAGGGCTGTATCGGTGGATATTGTAACACTGCCAGAGGAGGTGATGACAACTACAAGCATAGTTGGCTTCAAGAGGAGATTGGATAACCATATGGAGCAGAGGTCCATCAGTGGCTATTAGCCACAGCCTATTGTTGAAACTCTCAGTCTGGGGCACTGATGTTCTGTTTTCTTGGTGCTTGGGGTGGGGGGCAACAGTGGGAGGGCTTCTAGTGTCTTGGCCCCACTGATGGACCTCCTGATGTCACCTTTTTTTTTTTTGCCACTGTGTGACTTATGTGTAAGAACATAAGAGAAGCTGTGTTGGATCAGGCCACTAGCCCATCAAGTCCAACACCTAGTGTCACATGGTGGCCAAAAACACAGGGGCCATCAGGAGGTCCACCAGCAAGGCCAGAAGCCCTCCCACTGTTGCCCTCCAAGCACCAAGAATTCAGAGAATCGCTGCCCCAGACATTCTTTGAGTCTCAGAGTGGCTTACAATTTCCTTTACCTTCCCTGCGCACAACAGACACCCGGTGAGGTAGGTGGGGCTGAGAGAGCTCTCCCAGAAGCTGCCCTTTCAAGGACAACTCCTACAAGAGCTATGGCTGACCCAAGGCCATTCCAGCAGCTGCAAGTGGAGGAGTGGAGAATCAAACCTGGTTCTCCCAGATAAGAGTCTGCACACTTAACCACCACACCAAACTGGCTCTCATCAGGTCCCAGACGAATATGTTTTGCAAGGGTTGCCAGCTCTGGGTTAGAATATTCCTTGATATATTTTTTTTTTGGGGGGGGGGGGCAGAGCCTGGGGAAAGTGGAGTTTACAGAAGAGAGGGACAGTCAGCACCGTATAATCCCAGAGGCCATTCCCTGAGGCAGCCATTTTCTCTCCAAGGGAACTGATCTGTGTAATTTGAAGCTCAGGCTGTATTGCCAGATCTCTGGGACTCACCCGGAGGTTGGCAACCTTGCTCCTTCCCTGCATGTGGGAGGCAGGAAAAAGCAAATGCCAGTTAGCCATTTTCCCCTCACATTCTTGGGGCAGATCTGTATTCCTATTTCCTTCCTGTGAGGAAGGGGAGGAGGAGGAAGAAGAAGAAGAACATAAGAGAAGCCACGCTGGATCAGGCCAATGTGTCACGCAGTGGCCAAAAATTTTTATACACACACACATATATATATATACACACTGTGGCTAATAGCCACTGATGGACCTCTGCTCCATATTTTTATCCAATCCCCTCTTGAAGCTGTCCATGCTTGTAGCTGCCACCACTTCCTGTGGCAGTGAATTCCACATGTTAATCACCCTTTGGGTGAAGAAGGACTTCCTTTTATCAGTTCTAACCTGACTGAAGAAGAAGAATAGGAGGAAGAGGAAAAACAAGAGGAGGAGGAGGTTGGATTTATACTCCACCTTACGCTACCTGAAGGATTCTCAAAGCAGTTTACAATCTCCCCACAACAGACATCCTGTGAGGAAGGTGGAGCTGAGAGAGCTCTGACAGAAACTGCTCTGGAGAGAAACAGCTCTGCAAGAACTTGTAACTGACTCAAGGTCACATCAGCAGGTGTGTATGGAGGGGTGGGGGATCAAACCAGGTTCTCCCAGATAAGAGTCCGCAGACTTAACTGGCTCAAGTGAAGATAGAAAGGAACAACAGAGGCACTTGTGTGGAATTCTTCCTTGGTTCAACCCCTTCCCTTCCCCCTACTGTACCATGGTCCCAATACAAAATGGGTGGGGGGAGGGGGCACACAGGAGTTTTTAGCCTTTTTAAGAACCCTCAGGAGGATCACAGATTTTTGCAGCAGCGTTTCTATTTTGGTGCTATCTTTTCGCCGAGCGAAAAAGGGTTTTAACGAGAGCCTTAGTTGATTATAGTCCTCCCTATCAGAAGGGGAAGAAACCCATTAATTGAATTTTTTTATCAAGAACAAGATGCAGGGTGGAAACTGATTAGGTATTCATGGTTTCCCTTAATCGTTTGGTGCAATGTAGCAGCGTTGGAACAGGGGACATTTGGGGGAAACGGATGGTTTTCTCTCAGTTCTGTTTCTACAGTTGTATAGCGCTGGGCACAACTGTCCTGAATATGAGACTCTGTATGTTGGAGTGGATCAAATTCTGGATCTGGACCAAGGTTCCCGCTTCACTCAGCGAGAAACGGAACAGAGTGAGCCTTATATAAAGATGGTTTGGGCTTTTCCATATGGGTTTTCTTCACTGAGTCCAGCACCATGCTGCCCAGATTCTTCTGCATGTGTGCCTTTGGTTTTCACTTCTTTTTTTCCCCATGGGGGCTGGAGAATAGAGGGGCTTCAGTGGGGTACGATGCCATAGAGTTCAGCTTCCAAAGTGGTAGGGTTGCCAGATCTGGGTTGGAAAATATCTGGGACTTTTGGGGTGGAGCTGGGAGAGGGAGGGGTTTGGGGAAGGGGAGGGGCCTCTGCATGGCACGGTGCCAAAGAGTCCACCCTTCAGAGCAGCCCTTTTCTCCATTGGACTGTTTAACAAGCCATGACGAATGGGAGCAGAGGTTTAGAGCAAGCGTTGATCCATGTCTGCAACATAGTTACTGTGGGTGAGAGTGTATTGGATTTCCGTTTTAAGTGTGATGTTGGTTGTATGTATGAGCATTGTTCTAATGGTTTGATGTTATAACAGCTCCGAAAAACGCTGAGAAAAGAGGCTGACGAAGTGTGAGACGGGCGAAACCGTGAGGACTTCTTTCTATACGGTCCCTCCTTTTTTCTCTCTATTGCAACATCACAGTGGAACGTTTAAGGACTCCACCCTAAAACACTTACAGACTTGGTTAAGGCTGGTTCCTATGTAGAAACATTTAAGGGTATAATTTGGGGGAGTACAAATACCATATTGTTCCTTTGTTCTTCATTTTGTCTTATATTTGCACTAAATCAATAGCATGTACACTCAATGACTGTGTGAATATTTATTGTTGACCGGTGATTTGATTATTTCCCTTTTCTCCGGGGGAGCTGATCTCCGATGATTGCTGAGCGTTCTTGACTCCAGCACTGATCGGCTTGACCCGTCGTACGATTTGTGATTGTATCACGAGTAAATAGTCTCTACAATACGCACGCGCCTGAGGAAGCCATCTGGGAAACGGTGTAAAAGCAGGTGATCTCCAGGTCCCACCTGGAGGCTGGCAATCCTCAAATCCATTGTAATCCCAGACCTCCAGCCACCAACCTGGAGGTTGGCAACCTGAACGTGATGCTTAGGCCTCTGACGTTTGCCAGTCCCCAGGTGGGCCCAAACGACACCAGGGGACCGTGTAGAGTCACAAACGCACAATAGCCGAAGCCCATGGCCCACGACTGCAAAACTTTACTTGAATTATGAAATGACTATCAATTTTTTTTCAAAGGAACATTCATCCTATGTCAACCACACACATGAAAGCCGACTCAAGACCAAGCACTCATAACGCAGGGTGATCGATGCAAACAGTTGTAAATTTCAATAGCGGATGTCTGCTTCAGTCCATACCGTTCACGTGGATCCAGACACCGTCGAATGTTGTAGATTCTAAAGGTTGTCTCGATGTTCGAAGTCCCGAAACGTTGGTTCAAAATGCGCTGCACTACGGCACACCAGTAAAACACCGTTTCCCAGATGGCTTCCTTAGGCGCATGCGTATTGTAGAGACTATTTACTCGTGATACAATCACAAATCATACGTCGGGTCAAGCCGATCAGTGCTGGAGTCAAGAACGCTCAGCAATCATCGGCTTGACTCAATGTATGAACATATGAAGCTGCCTTATACTGAATCAGACCCTCGGTCCATCAAAGTCAGTATTGTCTTTTCAGACGGGCAGCGGCTCTCCAGGGTCTCTCAAGCTGAGGTTTTTCACACCTATTTGCCTGGACCCTTTTTTGGAGATGCCAGGGATTGAACCTGGGACCTTCTGCTTCCCAAGCAGATTCTCTACCACTGAGCCACAGTCCCATTCATGGCTCTCCAGGGTCTCAAGCTGAGGTTTTTCACACCTATTTGCCTGGACCGTTTTTTGGAGATGCCAGGGATTGAACCTCGGACTTTCTGCTTCCCAAGCAGATGCTCTACCACTGAGCCACAGTCCCATTCATGGCTCTCCAGGGTCTCAAGCTGAGGCTTTTCACACCTATTTGCCTGGACCCTTTTTTGGAGATGCCAGGGATTGAACCTGGGACCTTCTGCTTCCCAAGTAGATGCTCTACCTCTGAGCCACCGTCCCTCACCGTATGATTTGTGAAAAAGCCCAGCAGGGATTCATTTGCGTATTAGGCCGCACCCCCATGACACCAAGCCATCTGGAACTACTTTCTGCACATGGATCAAGTCTACACCCATCGATGTTCCACAACATTACAACATCAGGATCATTTGCTGGGCCCGATCTGGAATTATGGGATTTGGAAGGGGGTTGCAGACCGCACAATAAATCCAAAACATTCCCTCTGTCGCTTCTCATCAATTTCTGCGTTTCCTTGACTCCCCACTTCCCAAATAGTCCCCATTTGTCAGGGACGAGCATGTCATTCTCCTGACATCTCAGGGCAGACAAATTAAGGCTTCGTCCATTCTTGGAACGGGCTGCTGCCTTCGAGTTGTTGGAACTGAAGACGGTTAAAAAAAAAAAATTCAGAACAGATGCTCTGCACAAACGTGGGAATAAGCGTCTTCATATCAAAGTCAACTCTTCGTCTTCCTAAATGGCTTGCCAGAAAAGGGAGGAAGGAACCCTCAACTATAGCATCTTAACCTAATTTTAATCCATAACAACTGTTTTATTTATTTTAATTAACCTATGTAATTGAATTGTATTTAAATTTGTTTTGTCTAGATTGTATTTTAAATCATGGTATTCCATGTCTGTGAGCCTCCCTGAGCCCGCCTCTGGAGGGGGAGGGCGGGATATAAAAATACATTTACTTTACTTTACTAACAAGCAGCGGGTTCCAATTTGGTTGAAATCAAAACCACCAGCGCTTTTTTTTTGTAGCAGGAACTCCTTTGCATATTAGGCCACACACTCCTGACGTAGCCAATCCTCCAAGAGCTTACAGGGCTCTTAGTAAAGGGCCTACTGCAAGCTCTTGGAGGATAGGCTACAATCAGGGGTGTGTGGCCTAATATGCAAAGGAGGTCCTGCTACCAAAAAAACCCTGCAGAGACCAATTTGTGAAGGCCAGAGAGGCCGTTCTCAACATGGTGCCTGTAGGTGCCACTGTACCTGCCAGCACCTTTCTTGGTACCCAGCAAGCGATTTTAGAAAGTATAGGATCATAGAGTTGGAAGGGACCTCCAGGGTCATCTAGTCCAACCCCCTGCACAATGCAGGAAACCCACAAATACCTACCCCAAATTCACAGGATCTTCATCGCTGTCAGATGGTCCTCTAGCCTCTGCTTAAAAACCTCCAAGGAAGAGAGCCCACCACCTCCCGAGGAAGCCTGTTCCACTGAGGAACCGCTCTAAGTAGCTTGGCTTTTACCCAGCAGAGCTTCTAACTGACTGGGTAGATTGAAAGGCATCCTGTTAAACAGAGTTTCAGCTGAAAGGTAGAATACTTATTATTTGAGTTATACACAGGATCATAGAGTTGGAAAGGGTGCCCAGGAAGTGATTTTAGAAAGTATAGAATCATAGAATCATAGAGTTGGAAGGGACCTCCAGGATCATCTAGTCCAACCCCCTGCACAATGCAGGAAACTCACAAATGCTTCCCCCTAAATTCTCTGGATCAGCATTGCTGTCAGATGGTCCTCTAGCTTCTGCTTAAAAACCTCCAAGGAAGGAGAGCCCACCACCTCCCAAGGAAGCCTGTTCCACTGAAGAATTGCTCTAAGTAGCTTGTTTTTTACCCAGCAGAGCTTCTAACTGACTGGGTAGATTGAAAGGCATAATGTTAAACAGAGTTTCAGCCTGAAAGGTAGAATACTTACTATTTGAGTTATACACAGAATCATAGAGTTGGAAAAGACTCCCAGGATCATCTAGTCCAACCCACTGCACAATGCAGGAAACTCCCAAACGCTTCCCCCTAAATTCTCTGGATCAGCATTGCTGTCAGATGGCCATCTAGCCTCTGCTTAAAAACCTCCAAGGAAGGAGAGCCCAACACCTCCCGAGGAAGCCTGTTCCACTGAGGAACCGCTCTAACGGTCAGGAAGTTCTTCCTAATGTTGAGCCAGAAACGCATTATTTAATTTCAACCCATTGGTTTTGATCTGACCTTCTGGGGCAGCAGAGAACAATTCTGCACCATCCTGACAGTCCTTTGAGTAAATGGTTCATAACCACTCCCTGATATTTTGTGGTCGGCTCTGCCTCCTATGAGTGGCCCCGTGGCGCAGAGTGGTAAAGGAGCAGTACCGCAGTGCTGCGATCTGAGCTTTCTGCTCTCGACCTGCGTTTGATTCCAGTGGAAGCTGGATTCAGGTAGCCAGCCCAAGGTTGACTCAGCCTTCCATCCTTCTGAGGTCGGTGAAATGAGTCCCCAGCTTGCTGGGGGGAAAGTGTAGATGACCGGGGAAGGCAATGGCAAACCACCCCGTAACAAGTCTGCCATGAAAATGTTGCGAAAGCAACATCACCCCAGAGTCAGAAACAACTGGTGATTGCACAGCGGACCTCTCCTTTCCTTTCCTTTTCCTTATTCCTATGACAAACATTCTGATTGGTTCCGCCTCCTGCGGCAGCCATTTTGTGTTTGGGCCCACTGCCCTGTGTCGGGATTTCAAAGAGTCACCACCGGATTGTAAAAAAAATCCCCAAACTATCAGTTATCGCCCTATCAAAGTCTGACCCGGGTCCAACTCTGGAAATATCTGGGAACTTTGGGGGTGGAGCCAGGAGCGAGGGTGTGGCAAGCATGACTGAACACCAGAGGGAGTTTTGGCCATCAAATTTAAAGGGACCATGCTCCTTTAAAATGTGTTCCCTCCGTTTGGAAATACTGGAGGATGGGGCACCTTCTTTGGGGGCTCATAGAATTGTACCCTGTGGTCCAATCTTTTTGAATCTTGGGGGGGTTTTTTAGGAGAGGCACTAGATGCTATGCGAAAAATTTGGGGCTGATACCTCAAAAAACAACCTCCGCCCCCAGAGTCCCACATACCCATGGATCAATTTTCCATTATTCCATATGGGGACCGATCTCCATAGGGTATAATGGAGTGCCCAACATACATTTCCTCCTCCCCCCCCCGCCCCGGCTTTCTTATAACTCTGAAGGGGAGGAGAGCCTAAAAAACCCATAAGTTCTCACAGAGCTCTTCCTCTCGAGAGCAGTTTCTGTCAGAGCTCTCTCGGCTCTACCTACCTCACAGGGTGTCTGCTGTGAGGAGGGGAAGGGAAAGGAGATTGGAAGCTGCTCCCTCCTTTGAGTAGCGAAGGGCAGGGTTCTTCTTCTTCTTCTTCTGACTCTACCCAGGATCTCCAGGAATTTCCCAACCCAGAACTGGCAACCAGTGTTTCCTCTAAACTGAGTTAGCGTGAGCTAGCTCACAGATTTTTAGCCTCCAGCTCACACATTTTTGTCTTAGCTCAGGAAGGATTACCCCAAAGCACACTAATTGATGCAGGAGCTCACAGCTTTAATGCCAGTGGCTCACAAAGTAGAATTTTTGCTCACAAGACTCTGCAGCTTAGAGGGAGCTGCACCCACCTGTGATAGACCTCACAGGTGACGAAAAAGCACTGAAATTCCCATATAGGTGTCAATCATTGGCTACTCTGGGTGGGGCCTCCCTCCCTCAGGGGACACCCATAGCGTTTACCTCAGCCTAATGTGAGTCACAGTTCTCAGCTTCTGGAAAAAAAAAATGCCACAATTCTGGGGCTGTGGGCAGTGGCGCCACGGCACATCTTTCAGCCACCAACCTAAATAGCCTTTTTTAAAGAGGAACAGCAGGTGATGGGGATTAAAAAAAAAAAGTTGCTCTTTTGTCATTTCCTCTGCTTTCCTTTTTGCCTCTCTTTTATTTATTTATTTAAAAAAACAGCACGTTATACTTGAGGCAAAAGCGAAGAGGTTGCCAACAGAAGGCTCATTATTATGGGCCTTTCTCCCCGCCCCCCCCCCCCCAGGCCCGCCTTTCACAAGGCGTGAGGCAACGGTCCTTTCCAAGGCCCTGCCACGGTTTTCAAAAATATGGATTCTTCCGTCTGCAGAAGGGGGGATGAAAAGGAAGGGGGGGGGGAACTGCCAGGCACTCGCAGAAATGTAAGTTGTTTTTTCTGGAGAGGCGCTCCCTTCCTCTCCCCCCTCGCTGTGTGGGGTTGCAGAGGCCTGCCCTGCCACAAGGTAAACTAGGTGGCTGCCTAGAGCACCGGCCTTCTGGGGGTGCCAAATTGGGCGCCCCCCATGTGACTTGGGGATGTTATCCGTGCAAGGAGGGGTGCCAGAAGTTAGCAGACAGCCTCGTGCCAGGTCTACCTAACCACTGGTGAGGGATGCAGGGTGAAGGGGGGCGCGTAGCGTTGCCAGATCCAGGTTAGAAAACACTTGGAGATTTGGGGAAGCAGTCTGAGGAGGACAGTGGGGTACAATGTCATACAGTTTGCCCTCCAGAGCATGTGTTTTCTCCCAGGAACTGGTCTCTGTAGGGAAGACCTGGCAACCTACCACCTCCACTTGCGACAGGACTAGCCCGCTACCAAAAAAAAAGACCTCTTTTAGGGGTGTCAAAGTCTAGGGTTGCCAACCTCCAGGTCGTGGACAGGGAAAGCAAAGCATAAAGCTGCCATGATATTCAACCTCCAAAAAATTGATATTTATATACTGGGTAAGAACGCCATGCGTTTCAAACACAGAGTAACACTCCAACACTTCTTACCCAGTTTAAAACGGATAAAAGGAAGTACTTCTTCACCCAAAGGGTGATTAACATGTGGAATTCACTGCCACAGGAGGTGGTGGCAGCCACAAGCATAGCCACCTTCAAGAGGGGTTTAGATAAAAATATGGAGCAGAGGTCCATCAGTGGCTATTAGCCACAGTGTGTGTGTGTGTATGTATAAAAATTTTTGCCACTGTGTGACACAGAGTGTTGGACTGGATGGGCCATTGGCCTGATCCAACATGGCTTCTCTTATGTTCTTATGTGACACAGAGTCTTGGACTGGATGGGCCACTGGCCTGATCCAACATGGCTTCTCTTATGTTCTTCTGTGACACAGAGTGTTGGACCTGATGGGCCATTGGCCTGATCCAACATGGCTTCTCTTATGTTCTTATGTGACACAGAGTGTTGGACTGGATGGGCCATTGGCCTGATCCAACATGCTTCTCTTATGTTCTTATGTGACACAGAGTCTTGGACTGGATGGGCCACTGGCCTGATCCAACATGGCTTCTCTTATGTTCTTCTGTGACACAGAGTCTTGGACTGGATGGGCCACTGGCCTGATCCAACATGGCTTCTCTTATGTTCTTATGTGACACAGAGTGTTGGACTGGATGGGCCACTGGCCTGATCCAACATGGCTTCTCTTATGTTCTTCTGTGACACAGAGTGTTGGACTGGATGGGCCATTGACCTGATCCAACATGGCTTCTCTTATGTTCTTATGTGACACAGAGTGTTGGACCTGATGGGCCACTGGCCTGATCCAACATGGCTTCTCTTATGTTCTTATAAACATCAACTGTGAAAAGTATGAAGAAGCTAACAACGCGAAACAGGAATAATAGTACAATCCTGTTGCCTCATGGATTGCTGACTGCATAATATTATCCCATCAATTTTCTTGTAGCTGGCATTCATTTGCTTGAGAAGAAGGAATTGGATTCCTGATGGAATGTCGTTCCTTGGAGGGACCGAAAGCGATTCCCTTTCACTGACTGTAAAACAATTATATTTGGTACTTTTGTATAATTTTGGACTCTTGGTTTAATTTTTTGGGAGGTTGAATATCACGGCAGCTTTATGCTTTGATTTCCCTGTCCATTTTTACCGTGATTCTCTAATTTTGGGTACCCAAACCTCAAGGTCGTGGCTTGGGAATTACAACGGATCTCCAGGTGACAGAGTTCAGCTCCTCTGGAGAAAATGGCCCCTGCGGAAGCTGGGCTGCACGGCATTATACCCCCCCCCATCCCCAACGACCGGTCTCTTCAGGCTCTTCAGTACTTGCCTGTCCTATAGAGGATGGTGTGGAATTGTTTTCTGTGGCCCCAGAAGGTAGGACCAGAACCAATGGGGTTGAAATTAAATCCAAAGAGTTTCCGGCTCAACATTAGGAAAAACTTCCTGACCGTTAGAGCGGTTTCTCAGTGGAACAGGCTTCCTCGGGAGGTGGTGGGCTCTCCTTCCTGGGAGGTTTTTCAACAGAGGCTAGATGGCCATCTGACAGCGATGAAGATCCTGTGAATTTAGAGGGAGGTATTTGTAAGTTTCCTGCCTTGTGCGAGGGGTTGGACTAGATGACTCTGGCGGTCCCTTCCAACTCTATGATTCTGTGATTCCCCTCCCCAAATCTCCAGGTATTTCCTAGCCAGGTTTGCCAACCTCCAGGTGGTGCCTGGAGATCTCCTGCTATTGCATCTGGTCTTCAGGCGACGGAGAACTGGTTTACCTGGAGAAAATGGCTGCTGTAGAAGGTTGACTCCATGGCATTATACCCTCCCCAAACCCCACCTACCTCAGGCTCCACTCCCAAAATCTCCAGGTATTTTTCAACCCAGAGCTGGCATCCCTACCAGTCCCCCTCTGTTTTGTGTTCAGTAGGAGACACATGTGTGCATTTTATTCCCACTCAGGTTTCTGAGAGCCTCTGTTTTCTCCATTGGCTGAGGCTCCTCCCTTGGGGAGAAAGGAGAGGAGGAATAGCTTACTTTGCCAGGCTCTCACAGCAGCACAGCAGAGCTACGTAGGAGCTGTCCTTGAAAGGGCAGCTGCTGTGAGAGCCCTCTCAGCCCCACCCACCTCACAGGGTGTCTGCTGTGGGGGAGGAAGATAAAGGAGATTGTGAGCCACTCTGAGATTTGGAGTGCAGGGCGGGATATAAATCCAATGTCTTCTTCGTCTACTGAGACAAGCCTCTCTTCCTTCTATTGGCTGGGGCTCCTCCCCCTTCTGGTCCCCTAGGGAAGGAAGGAAAGAGTCAGAGCTTCCATTGCCCCCTTCCCTGGTTCACACAGGAGAAATACAAAGAAAGCACCTCTCAGACCAATGAGCGCTAACGTTTTAAGCATGTTTTCTTTGAAAGTTTTTAAAAATCTTTAGTTGCGTTTGTCTGCGTGCTTTATAAAATTCACATCCCCTCTACCTGGTCTTACATTTTATGACACACACGGCCCAGCAAGGTCTCGTTTATGTTAGATCCGGCCCTCTCATCCCAAACGAGTTCAACTCCTCCGGCTTCAGTGTGCAGTTGCTCTATCTGTGCTAGACTCTTTCTCCCTTCCCTCCCCCCCCCCCCCCCCCCGTTTCGCTATGCATTCCCCTCTCAGGCACGGACCCATTTCTCAAACTGGCCTGTTATCCCTCCCTCCTTATTTATGGCCAATTATTAGGCAGGGAGCTGCACTGCAAAGGTAAAAGGCCTTTGCTTCTCACTCAGCAACCCCGAAAGCGCCTCTGCGGCAGGCCCTGGTCCGATGTAAATCCTGACCATCGATTAGAATTAACAAGCAGCCAGTCCTCAGCGGACGCCTGCTGAGACCACAAATCAAGGCCCCAACGTGAGTGTGTGTGTGTGGGGGGGTGTCAGCATTCGGCAGTCCTCATTACGAGGGGAGAGAGACTCGCAAATGCTTCACATCTAGCCCAGGGTGATGATGGATCCTCGTTACCAGAAGAGCCAGATCTGGAAGGGAAGCGGGCGGGACCACGGCTGACCACAAAGGTGGAAACTGCACAGGAATGCGCATTAGAAAAGACACATGTGTGCATTTTATTCCCACTCAGGTTTCTGAGAGCCTCTGTTTTCTCCATTGGCTGAGGCTCCTCCCTTGGGGAGAAAGGAGAGGAGGAATAGCTTGCTTTGCTAGGCTCTCTCAGCAGCACAGCAGAGCTACGTGGCCCAGTCTACAGTCAGATCTTGGAAGCTAAGCATGGTCGGCTGCAGTAATTATTTGGATGGCAGCAGGGGTGGAATTCTAGCAGGAGCTCCTTTGCATATTAAGCCACACGCCCCCTGATGTAGCCAATCCTCCAAGAGCTTACAAGGCTCTTTGTTGCAAGCTCTTGGAGGACTGGCTACATCGGGGGGGGGGGTGGCCTAATATACAAAGGAGCTCCTGCTAGAATTCCACCCTTGGATGCGAGACTGCTCTTGGAATACCCCATCGGGAGGCAGAGGCAGGCTCATTCAGCCACCTCCCTGAATATCCTCCAGGCCTCCAGCAGGGGTCAGTCACCAGAGGCTGGCATGACTTCCAGGTGCAAGCACGCCAACACACAGCAACGGATGAGCACACGCAAAATGAAAAGTAAAAAAGGCTGCTGCCAAAGCCAGAAGAACCCTGGCAAATGCACCATGGAACTCTATTCCCCACGCAAACCTAGCAACCCTAGGTGAGTGTCATGGTACCAATGGGAACCAAGTGAGAGATTCCCCCTTCTACTGCCTCAAGTGCTTTTGCCTGCCAATCACATGTAGGGAAGCAAAACATGTGATGTAGGGTTGCAATGTCCAATTCAAGAAATATCTGGGGACTTTGGGGGTGGAGCCAGGAAACTCTGGGGGTGGAGCCAGGAGCAAGGATGTGGCAAGCAAGACTGAACTCCGAAGGGAGTTCTGGACATCACATTTAAAAGAACCACACGCCTTTTAAACACCTTCCCTCCATTTGGAAATAATGACGTATAGGGGCAGTTTCTTCTGGGGCTCATAGAATCAGCCCCCCCCCCAGTCAAATCTTTTTGAAACCTGGAGGGTGTTTTAGGAAAGGTGCCAGATGCTATGCTGAAAATTTGGTGCCTCTACCTTAAAAAACAGCCCCCCTAGAGACCCAGATACCTGTGGATCAATTCTCCACTGTACCTAGGGCCGGCCCGAAAGAAAATGGTGCCCCAGGAAGAATCACTACCTGCGCACCCCCAGGCCGACCCCCTCTGGTTTTTTCTTCCAGGTGCCAATTTGGCAAGCCCCCCACCCCACCCGGCACCCTAGGCCTGATTTGCCTAGTGGGCGAGCTGGCCCTGATTGTACCCTATGGGAATCAGTTTCCACATATGGCATAATGGGGTGCCCAGCAGACATTTCCCTCCCCCACTCCCACACACTTTCTGATAACCCTGAAGCAGAGGGATCAAGGGCCTCCAAACCGTGGCGAATTTCCTGCCCCCTACTGGGGAGAACTATACGTGCTAGACTGAGAATGAAGAGCTATTGCCATGAATTAACATTTGTGTAGCACGGGTTCCACGAGAGAGCCAGTTGGTAGTGGTTAAGTGCGTGGACTCTTATCTGGGAGAACCGGGTTTGATTCCCCACTCCATTTGCACCTGCTGCGATGGCCTTGGGTCAGCCATAGCTCTGGCAGAGGTTGTCCTTGAAAGGGCAGCTGCTGTGAGAGCCCTCTCATCCCCACCCACCTCACAGGGTGTCTGTTGTGGGGGGAAAAGATAAAGGAGATTGTAAGCCGCTCTGAGTCTCTGATTCAGAGAGAAGGGTGGGGTCTAAATCTGCAATTCTTCTTCTAGTGGTTAAGTGAGTGGACTCTTATCTGGAAGAAACGGGTTTGATTTCCCACTCCTCCATTTGCACCTGCTGGAATGGCCTTGGGTCAGCCATAGCTTTTGCAGGAGTTGTCCTTGAAAGGGCAGCTGCTGTGAGAGCCCTCTCAGCCCCACCCACCTCACAGGGTGTCTGTTGTGGCGGGAGAAGATAAAGGAGATTGTAAGCCGCTCTGAGTCTCTGATTCAGAGAGAAGGGCAGGGTATAAATCTGCAATTCTTATTCTTCTTCTCCTCTTGTTGAGGGTGAAAGAGGAGAGAACAAAAGTAGGCTTGAAACTCATCATCAAAAAAACTAAGATCATGGCAACCTTGGCAAATAGAAGGGGAAGACACGGAAGGAGTGACAGACTTCACATTTCTGGGATCCAAGATCACTGCGGATGGTGACTGTAGCCATGAAATTAAAAGAAGTTCACTCCTTGGGAGGACAGCTATGGCAAACCTGGGCAGTATAATAATAAGTAGAGCCATCACCCTGCCAACAAAAGTCCGTATAGTCAAAGCGATTGTATTCCCAGTAGAAATGTATGGCTGTGAGAGCTGGACCATAAGGAAGACCGAGCGCCAAAGAATAGATGCTTTTGAGCTGTGGTGCTGGAGAAGACTCTTGAGAGTCCCTTGGACTGCAAGAAGATCAAATCAGTCAGTCCTGAGGGAAATCAACCCAGACTGTTCCCTGGAAGGTCAGATGCTGATACTGAAGAGCAAACACTTTGGCCACCCAATGAGAAGGGAGCACTCCCTGGAGAAGACCCTGATGCTGGGAAAGACAGAAGGCAAAAGAAGAAGGGGACGGCAAAAGATGAGATGGCTGGACAGCATTACTGATGTAACTAACATGAATTTGAGCAGACTTTGGAGGATGGTGAAAGACAGGAGGGCCTGGCGTGACTTTTTCCATGGGGTCGCAAAGAGTTGGACTTGACTGTGTGACTGAACAACAAAAGCACGGGTTCTAATCAACTTGCAGCCAGGACAAAGGGTAACGGAAACATGGAATAACCTAGGATTCATGTCGCTGCAATTATTTTCGTACATAAACAGAGAAGTCCTCAAGTGCATGAAATAAAGCCAACAATTTGCGCAACGGTCTTTTCCCATCAGAAAGTCTGCATGGGTTGAGCTAAAAGTAAGCACACATGGACACAAAAGTAAGCACACATGGGTTGAGCTACAAGTAAGCACACATGGACATTATTGGGACTATTGCTCTAAGTAACGTCTTCGAACGGATAAGTATGGTTTCTTTGGAGTTCGTTAGGGGAAGGCAATGGCAAACCATCCCATAAAAAGTCTGCTGTGAAAACATTGTGAAAGCAACGTCACCCCAAAGTCAGAAACAACTGGTGCTTGCACAGGGGACTGCCTATACCTTTATTACATTTTGAATGTTGTGCGAGGATATAAGTAATTGGAGACATAAGAATTGCATATGAGAAGAGAGCTGAAGTAAATGTAAATCTGTAACGTAAGCAATGCACAGCTTTTGGTAAGTGTGTATTAATGTAGAGAGCCCCGTGGCGCAGAGTGGTAAAGCTGCAGTACTGCAGTCCAAGCTCTCTGCTTGTGACCTGAGCTCCATCCCAGCAGAAGCTGGGTTCAGGTAGCCGGCTCAAAGTTGACTCAGCCTTCCATCCTTCCAAGGTCGATAAAATGAGTCCCCAGCTTGCTGGGGGGAAAGTGTAGATGACTGAGGAAGGCAATGGCAAAGCACCCCGTAAAAAGTCTGCCGTGGAAACGTTGTGAAAGCAATGTCACCCCAGAGTCGGAAACGACTGGTGCTTGCACAGGGGACTACCTTTACCTTTATTAACGTATAAGCCAGGGGGGTCGAACTCATTTGCTATGAGGGCCGGATCTGACATAAATGAGACCTTGTTGGGCTGGGCCATTTTGGGCTGGGCCGAGTCATTCCAGGCTGGGCCATGACCTATTAAAGATTAGGTGGCAGAGAGATAAATTTTTATAAAGAACACAGATAAACGCAAAGATATATTTTTTAAAAAACTTAAAACCTTAGCACTCATTGGTCTTAAAGATGCTTTCTTTGTATTTCTCCCATGGGATTCAGGGAACTGGGCAAAGGAAGCTCTGGCTCTTTCCTTCCTTCCCCAGGGGACTGGAGTGGGGTGGGAGTCTCAGCCAATAGAAGGAAGAGAGGTTTGGCTCAGTAGCTCTGTGCAATTGAGAGAGCCTGGCAAAGCAAGCTATTTCTCCCCCCCTTCCTCCCCAAGGGAGGAACCTCAGCCAATGGAGAAAACAGAGGTTTTGCTCTGTAGCCCTGTGCAATTGAGCAAGCCTTGCAAAGCAAGCTGTGATGCAGAAGGAAGCCAGAGAGAGGGAGAAGGAAGCAGATGACAGCCAGTTGCTCGGGGGCCTGATAGGAGCCCTCTGGGGGCCTGATTCGGCCCCCAAACGGCATGTTTGACACCCCTGGTATAAGCTGTAGTTTCCCTTTGTGTTGCCCCAACTAGGGATTGCTAACTGCAGCTGTCATGATATCACCACGTTTCGAGTTGCCCTGCAACGATTTCTGGGTGGGGCTGCCCTTCCTCGAGGCTTGAAAGGCAGTGATGTCACCCCCGTGCATTTCCTTTTGCTGCAGGGAAGAGGGGAGGAGGAGGCTGGAGTGGGTGCTGTCAAACAGCGATTGAGACCCAAGCGCTGGCTCTCCTTTGACCACTCCAGAATAATTTGTTCCGCCTGCCGTTTTTCTCCGCTCCTGCCAAGCAGCCAGAGGGCCACGTCCAGTTTATAATTCATCAGGGCCTTCCAAGTATTTATTTAGCCAAGGTCTTATGCAAATCCACGCCCGTCACAGTTTTGCAGGCCTTTCCCCGAAGCGGCCCTCGAGAGCCCTGCCGCAGTGAAACATTTCTTGGCTCCGGTCGGTGGTCGAAAAGGCACCCTCTGTACCACCGACGCCCGCTCTCGAAATGCAAATCGAACTAGGGTTGCCAAGTCCAATTCAAGAAATATCGGGGGACTTTGGGGGTGGAGCCAGGAGACATTAGGGGTGGGGCCAAGATCAAGGCTGTGACAAGCATCATTGAACTCCAAAGGGAGTTCTGGCCGTCACATTTAAAGGGACGGCGCACCTTTTCAATTCCTTCCTTCCATAGGAAATCATGAAGGATAGGGGCACCTTCTTTTGGGGCTCATAGAATTGGACCCCCTGGTCCAATCTTTTTGAAACTTGGGGGGTATTTTGGGGAGAGGCAGTAGATGCTATACTGAAAATTTGGTGCCTCTACCCCCAAAAACAGCCCCCCCCCAGAGCCCCAGATACCTGCAGATCAATTCTCCATGATTTTCTATGGGAATAAATCTCCATAGGGAATAAAAGAGTTCCCAGCAGATATTTCCCTCCCCTCCCCCCGCTTTCTGATGACCCTGAAGTGGGGGGAGGGCCTCCAAACCGGGGGATCCCCTGCCCCCAACTGGGGATTGGCAACCCTAAATCGAACACCTCAGAAAAATAAATGCAAAGCGTATTTTCAGTCTGGGTGATTTCTCTTCCCTCCCCCACCTTCCAATTAAAAACACGCCGGTTGATGGGGCGGGGGGGGGATGAAATGTGTTGGGGAAATCGCAGTATTGCCAACCTCCAGCTGGGGTCTGGAGATCTCTCAGGATTGCAACTGATTTTCAGATGGCGGAGATCTGTTTCCCCAGGAGAAAAACGGCTGATTTGGAAGGTGGAGTCTCTGGCATCGTACCTGTTCACTTCCCAAACCCTGCCCTTCCATAGCTCCACCCCCTCCCAACGCTCCAGGGATTTCCCTAGCTGATCCTAATCCTATTTTCAACCCTACTTGCCAGGAAACCCAGGGGCTGACCCAGGGGCTTTTGAAAGGGGGTGAGTATTTGGCAATGGAAAAGTGCCGTCCATCACAGGACTTGTGGAGAATCTGTAGGCTTTTCAAGGCAAGAGAGATCCAGAGGCGGCTCGCCATTGCCTGCCTCTGCGTAGCGACCACGGACTTCCTTGGTGGTCTCCCATCCAAACACTAACCAGAGCTGACCCTGCTTAGCTTCAGAGATCTGATGAGATAGGGCCAGTCTGGCCCACCCAGGTCAAAGCAAGAGGAGGTTTGCCTGCCTCTGTGTAGCAACCCCGGGCTTCCTTGGTGGTCCCCCATCCAAGTTCTAGCCAGGGTCAACACTGCTTAACTTCCAAGATACGATGCGATTGGACTATCCAGAGCCATCAGGGTCAAGGCAAGAGATGAACAGAGGTGGGTTGCCATTGCCTCCCTCTTTGTCCCAGATTTCCCTGGTGGTCCCTCATCCAAGTACTAGCCAGGGTCAACACTGCTTAGCTTCCAAGATACGATGCGATTGGACTATCCAGGGCCATCAGGGTCAAGGCAAGAGATGAACAGAGGTGGGTTGCCATTGCCTCCCTCTTTGTCCCAGATTTCCCTGGTGGTCCCTCATCCAAGTACGAGCCAGGGTCAACACTGCTTAGCTTCCAAGATACAATGCGATTGGACTATCCAGGGCCATCAGGGTCAAGGCAAGAGATGAACAGAGGTGGGTTGCCATTGCCTCCCTCTTTGTCCCAGATTTCCCTGGTGGTCCCTCATCCAAGTACGAGCCAGGGTCAACACTGCTTAGCTTCCAAGATACAATGCGATTGGACTATCCAGGGCCATCAGGGTCAAGGCAAGAGATGAACAGAGGTGGGTTGCCATTGCCTCCCTCTTTGTCCCAGATTTCCCTGGTGGTCCCTCATCCAAGTACTAGCCAGGGTCAACACTGCTTAGCTTCCAAGATACAATGCGATTGGACTATCCAGGGCCATCAGGGTCAAGGCAAGAGATGAACAGAGGTGGGTTGCCATTGCCTCCCTCTTTGTCCCAGATTTCCCTGGTGGTCCCTCATCGAAGTACTAGCCAGGGTCAACACTGCTTAGCTTCCAAGATACAATGCGATTGGACTATCCAGAGCCATCAGGGTCAAGGCAAGAGATGAACAGAGGTGGGTTGCCATTGCCTCCCTCTTTGTCCCAGATTTCCCTGGTGGTCCCTCATCCAAGTACTAGCCAGGGTCAACACTGCTTAGCCTCCAAGATACGATGCGATTGGACTATCCAGGGCCATCAGGGTCAAGGCAAGAGATGAACAGAGGTGGGTTGCCATTGCCTCCCTCTTGTCCCAGATTTCCCTGGTGCTCTTCCATCCAAGTACCAACCAGGGCTGACCCTGTTTAGCTTTTGGGAACCGATGAGATCAGGCTAAGGTAAAAGGTAAAGGTAGTCCCCTGTGCAAACCCTGAGTCGTTACTGACCCATGGGGTGACATCACATCAGGACGTTTTCATGGCAGACTTTTTACGGGGTGGTTTGCCATTGCCTTCCCCGGTCATCTATGCTTTCCCCCCCAGCAAGCTGGGGATTCATTTTACCATACCAAACCTTTAATGGCGTAATAGATTCAGATAAAAATACACAGAATATAAAAATTTAAACATTGGGGATAAAATCAAAATAAAATCGAGCTTACAGATGCATTCAAACATGGTCAGAATTAAATTTAAGGATGTCAGCCAGAAATTTTGCCACAGCCTCACTAACCACCCCCTCAGTTTCACTCAATAAATAATAACAGGGTGGCAGGATAGACAAATCTGGAGAAAAAGCAAGCTTGCCAAATAAATCTTTACGGAGGTTATGGTAAAAAGAACAATCAAGCAATATTACTGACCTCGGAAGGCTACTTGAATCCAGCTTCTGCCGGGATCGAACTCAGGTCGTGAGCAGAGCTTAGGACTGCAGTACGGCAGCTTTACCACTCTGCGCCACGGGGCTCCTTGAGATCAGGCAAATATTTAGGGGTCCAGAATGATCTGGTTAGTCTTTCAAGTAGCAGGTTTGTTGCAATTTTTTTTTTTAAATGACACAAGCACAACCAAATTGGTTGGTTTCAAATAGGGTTGCCAAGTCCAATTCAAGAAATATCAGGGGGCTTTACTTATTTATTTATTACTTTCAACTTGTAGCCCGCCCTCCCCGCAAGCGGACTCCAGGCGACTAACCATCACTTCAGTTCAAACTTCTGTGATTACAGTTGGGGGTGGAGCCAGGAGACTTTGGGGGTGGAGCCAGGAACAAGATTGTGACAGGCATAATTGAACTCCAAAAGGGAGTTCTGGCCCCCTGGTCCAATCCTTTTGAAACTTGGAGGGTATTTTGGGGAGAGGCACTGGATGCTATGCTGAAAATCTGGTGCTGCTACCTCAGAAAACAGGCCTCCCCAGAGCCCCAGATACCCATGGATGAATTCTCCATTATACCCTATGGGAATTCATAGAATCATAGAGTTGGAAGGGACCTCTAGGGTCATCTAGTCCAACCCCCTGAACAATGCAGGAAACTCACAAACACTTCCCCCTAAATTCACAGGATCTTCATCGCTGTCAGATGGCCATCCAGCCTCTTTTTAAAAACCTCCACGGAAGGAGAACCCACCACCTCCCGAGGAAGCCTGTTCCACTGAGAAACTGCTCTAACGGTCAGGAAGTTCTTCATAATGTTGAGCCAGAAACTCTTTTGATTTAATTTCAACCCTTCCTTTCTACCTTCTGGGGCCACAGAAAACAATTCCACCCCATCCTCTATATGACAGCCCTTCAAGAACTTGAAGATGGTGATCCTATCACCTCTCAGCTGCCTCCTCTCCAGGCTAAACATGCCCAGCTCCTTCAACCTTTCCTCATAGGGCTTGGTCTCCAGACCCCTCTGAGGAAGGAGAGCCCACCACCTGCCGAGGAAGCCTGTTCCACTGAGGAACTGCTCTAACGGTCAGGAAGTTCTTCCTGATGTTGAGCTGGGAACTCTTCTGATTTAATTCCAACCCATTGGTTCTGGTCCTACCTTCTGGGGCCACAGAAAACCATTCCACTCCATCCTCTCTATGACAGCCCTTCAAGTACTTGAAGATGGTGATCCTATCACCTCTCAGCCGCCTCCTCTCCAGGCTAAACATGCCCAGCTCCTTCAACCTTTCCTCATAGGGCTTGGTCTCCAGACCCCTCACCATCTTCGTCGCCCTCCTCTGGACCCGTTCCAGCTTGTCTAGATCCTTCTTAAAATGCGGTGCCCAAAACTGAACTGTGGAATTGGTCTCCACAAGGAATAATGGAGTGCCTAGCAGACATTTTCCTCCCTCTCCACACACACACTTTCTTTTGGATGACCCTGAAGCAGGGAGAGGGCCTCCAAACCGGGGGATCCCCTGCCCCCACCTGGGGATTGGCAACCCTAGTTTCAAATGGGACCTGCCTTGAGCTTTCGGGAAATGGAGGGTTAAGGACTGAACCACACAAAAACAACACCCCAGATTCCCACTCTAAACAGGACCACGGTCAACAAAGCTCTTTTTATTGCTGGTGCCCAGAGACCTGCTTAGCAACATGGCTATTTGTGCCCGACATAATAGTAAACGCAGCAGATGGAGGCTGACTGATTCGGTGCCAGCGTCTCTGGAAAGCGAGGCTGGTTTACCAAGCTCCTTTCTCCACTTGGAAGAACCTCAGCTTGGGAACAGGGGCCTCCAACGTCTTCCTTGGCAAGCGGGCGTCAGATGCCTCTGAAACTCCGATTGGTCAGTTTCTTCTGGATGAATCATTTGTTCCATCTTGGACGACAAGCAAACGGTGATCCGGATTCGGGCACCTGGCCTGGACAGGGCAAAGCCAAAAGCTTAGGCTAGGCTCGAATTCTCTTTTTTAAGAAACGGGAGTTGCCAGGAGTCGTGCCAGGCTGGAAGCTGCACCGTCTGACTTTGGGGAGAGGCTGCGGCTCAGTGGAAGGGCCTCTTGTTGTGTCACGACTCAGAGGGGTCTTACCAAATTGCTGCCACCACTCTGGGTTAAGGGTTCCCCTTGAGAAGGCCCAGAGTCCTCTCCCAAGCCCTTCAGGCCTCCCTTACCTAGGCCAAATAATGGGCGTGAGGACCAGGCAGAGTGAACAACAAAAAGGTTTATTCCAGTGCAATATAAATTAACAAGGTGCAAAGAGTCCCATGGCGCAGAGTGGTAAAGCTACAGTCGGAGCCCTCTGCTCACGACCTGAGTTCGATCCCGGTGGAAGCTGGTTCAGGTAGCTGGCTCCAGATTGACTCAGCCTTCCATCTTTCCGAGGTGGGTCAAAGGAGTCCCCAGCTTGCTGGGGGGGGGGGGAAGTGTTAGGGTTGCCAACTCTAATTCAAGAAATATCTGGGGACTTTGGGGGTGGAGCCAGGAGACTCTGGGGGCGGAGCCAGGAGCAAGGGTGTGACAAGCATAATTGAACTCCAAGGGAGTTCTGGCCATCACATTTAAAGGGACAGCACACCTTTTAAAATGCCTTCCTTCCATAGGAAATAATGAAGGATAGGGGCACCTTCTTTTGGGGCTCATAGAATTGGACCCCCTGGTCCAATCATTTTGAAACTTGGGGGGGTACTTTGGGGAGAGGCACTAGATACTATACTGAAAATTTGGTGCCTCTACCTCAAAAAACAGCCCCCCCCAGAGCCCCTGAAACCTCCAGATCAATTCCCCATTATACCCTATGAGAATCGATCTCCACATAGGGAATAATGAAGTGCTCAGCAGTCGTTCCTCCCCCCCCCCCCCATTTCTGATGACTCTGAAGCGAGGGATTGGCATCTCTACTCACGAGTTGCAGCCAACTTCTTCCAAGTAACACAGACACACCATCCCAAGAGGAAGCCTTTCCAGTCGGAGACTGGAGCCTCTGGAGGGGGATAGTCACATGGTGGCTTTGAGGGCGGGGCTTCCCCCCACCAGCCAGCTGACTGGGGGCGGGAAGCAGCCTGGGAAAGCGGAAGAACCCCCGCTGGGACCTGGGGATTGGCAAGCCTAGAAAGTATAGAGGACTGGGGAAGGCAATGGCAAACCACCCCGTAAAAAGTCTGCCGTGAAAACGTTGTGAAGGCAACATCACCCCAGAGTCGAAAACAACTAGTTGTTTGCACAGGGAACTACCTTTTTTATTATCCAGTAAAAGGGTGAAGGGAAAATAAACAAATGCCCTAACATGTCTATCTTACAGTCCCTACTCTTACCAGCACTTACCCCCTTGGGTAAGGGTCTCTCCCCTGCTTCCAGCTCTCTAGGCTACAGCCTGCTTCCAGCTCAGCCTTCCAGGGACCCCCCACTTCCTGGGCTTGGCCTTTATATATTCTCTGCCCAGGCCCCACCCCTCTCTGGGCCTGTATCCCTCCAAAACCCTCACTACCCAATCAGAGGAACAGAGGGGTTCCTGGGAGATGTAGGCTTTTCCCAGTAACTCCTAAGCAGGCTGCCCTGGGGCCTGCAGGCCTCACTAGGCCCAGGATCATGACAGCTTGGCATGCAGAAGGTCCCAGGTTCAATCCCGGCATCTCCAGTTTAAAGGAACAGGCAGGAGGTGATATGAAAGACCTCTGCCTGAGAACCTGCAGAGCAGCTGCCAGCCTGAGCGGGCAATACTGACTCTGAGGAAGATCCTCTGCAGCGGAAAGGGATGCTGCCCTGCTACAAGGGTTTTACGAAGAGCTGTAGGACTAGGATTATAAAAATCTGATGCAAAGCATAAAGGGATAGACAGGATGGGTTGCACAATGCAGAAAAGGGAGTACAAGACGAACTTGTGGGCACTCCATAAAACTGATGAGCAGTCAGGTTAGAACAGATAAAAGGAAGTAGTTCTTCACCCAAAGGGTCATTTTATCACATGGAATTCTGCCACAGCAGGTGGCGGCGGCTACAAGCATAGCCAGCTTCAAAAGGGGATTGGATCAACATCTGGAGCAGAGGTCCATCAGTGGCTATTAGTTGGAACTCTCTGTCTGGGGCAAGTGATGCTCTGTATTCTTGGTGCTTGGGAGGGGCAACAGTGGGAGGGCTTCTAGTGTCCTGGCCCCACTGATGGCACTTGGGTTTTTTGGCCACTGTGTGACACAGAGTGTTGGAGTGGATGGGCCACTGGCATGATCCAACATGGCTTCTCTTATGTTCTTAAGGTGAAGGACTTCCTGGGAATACCGCAAGCAGTCAGATTTTGCCTCCTGGCACTCAATAAAATTGCTGAGCAGTCTCCAAAGCTCCAATTCAATATAAACATCTGGAACAGAGGTCCATCAGTGGCTATTAGCCACAGCGTATTGTTGGAACTCTCTGTTTGGGGCAAGTGATGCTCTGTATTCTTGGTGCTTGGAAGGGGCAACAGTGTGAGGGCTCCTAGTGTCCTGGCCCCACTGATGGACCTCTTGATGATGATGACATTGGATTTATATTCCGCCCTCCACTCAAGAGTCTCAGAGCGGCTCACAATCTCCTTTACCTTCCTCCCCCACAACAGACCCCCTGTGAGGTGGATGGGGCTGAGAGGACTCTTACAGCAGCTGCCCTTTCAAGGACAACCTCTGCCAGAGCTATGGCTGACCCAAGGCCATTCCAGCAGGTGCAAGTGGAGGAGTGAAGAATCAAACCCGGTTCTCCCAGATAAGAGTTCGCACACTTAACCACTACACCAAACTGGCTCTGATGGAATAGGCCAATGCAATCAACAGGCTACGGCAGGGGTATCAAACATGCAGCCCGAGGGCCACATCTGGCCCCCAGAGGGCTCCTATCAGGCCCGTGAGCAACTCACTGTCATCTGCTTCTCTCTCTCTCTCTTGCTTCCTTCTGCATCACAGCTTGCTTTGCCAGGCTTGTTCAATCACACAGGAGCTACAGAGCAAAGTCTCTATTTTCTCTGTTGGCTAACCAGCACATGAAGCAACTTATGTACAAAAGCTCACAATGCCCAGCCATTTCATGTCTTCCCCCTGGGTCTTAGGCTCAAAGCACTGACCATGAGATTTCCGTAATGGATGCCAGTAAATCAAAAATAGGTTTGCAGCTTACAGGCACATGCCTGAACAGCCTGGCATTACATTTTATGACACACATAAAATGGTCTGGTCTGGCCTGGCACGGTCTCGTTGATATCAGATCCAGCCCTCAGAATAAATGACACCCCTGGGTTAAAGCATCCAATAGACAGTGGAGGAGTTTGTTTTTATACCCTGCCCTTCACTACCTAAAGGTGTCTCGTAGCAGCTTACAGTCGCCTTCCCTTCCTCTCCCCACAATGTACACCCTGTGAAGCAGGTGGGGCTGAGAGACCTCTGAGGGAACTGTGACTGACCCAAGGTCACCCAGCTGACTTAATGCAGAGGAGAAGGGAGGACTCAAACCTGGTTCTCCGGATTAGAGTCCGCTGCTCTTAACCACCACACCCAACATGCTCTCAAGAGGGAAAGAGGACCATTCCAAAAAGCAGGAGCAGCCATTAGGAAGGGATGGCCAGTGACCCACTTTCAGAGGCTTTGCGATCCACTCTTGGGTCTCAGCCCACAGGCTGGGAAAGCACTGCAATAAGCCAGGGGCGTCAAGCTCATTTGTTATGAGGGCCGGATCTGACATAAATGAGACCTTGTTGGGCCAGGCCATGTCGGGTTGGGCCGAGCCATTCTAGGCTGGGCCATGTGTGTACCTGTTTAAGATTAGGTAGCAGAGATGTAAACCGGTGAAGGGCACAGACAAACACAAATATATATATTTTTAAAACTTAAAACATGCTTAAAACGTTAGCACTCATTGGTTTTAAAGATGCTTTCTTTATATTTCTCCCATGGGATCCAGGGAACTTGGTAAAGGAAGCTCTGGCTCTTTCCTTCCTTCCCCAGGGGTTTTTTTTTGGGGGGGGGAGCCTCAGCCAACAGAAGGAAGAGAGGCTTCACTCGGCAGCTCTGCTGTGCAACTGAGAGAGCCTGGCAAAGCATGCTATTCCTCCCCCCCCCCTTCCTCCCCAAGAGAGGAGCCTCGGCCAATGGAGAAAATAGAGGTTTTGCTCTGTAGCTCCTGAGCAAGACTGGCAAAGCAAGCTGTGATGCAGAAGGAAGCAAGAGAGAGAGAGAAGGAAGCAGATGGCAGCCAGTTGCTCAGGGGCCTGATAGGAGCCCTCCGAGGGCCTGATTTGCCCCCTGACCTGCATGTTTGACGCCCCTGCAATAAGCAATGGGATAGTTTGATGCAACAGCACCTTGGACAGCTCCATGGGACAGCAGAAGTTGCTCCCGCCAAGTGGACAGACATCGTAACAGGATTGTCCTGGGGATGAGGGTTTGCACTTAATGCCCTTGTGTTAGTCATTGACAGACAGAGGGCAGGAGGGAAGAAATCCCACTTCAGCTTCCGCTTCCCTCAGTCGCAGGAGGCAAGGCAGCACGGCATAGCACGGGGGTCCCCAACCTTTTTGGGACTGCAGGCACGTTTGGAATTCTGACAAAGACGTGGTGGGCGCAGCAACAAAATGGCTGCTGCAGGAGGCGGAGCCAGGCACAAAATAATTGAAGCAGCGTAACTTCGGCGTCGATCCTCATGCTGTGGGGGCAGCTGCTGCTAAAGCAACAATTTTAAAAGAATCTGACGGCCCTGGTGGGGTCACTGTCATGACAGCACTTCCGTTGCAGATGTTCATCAAGACCAGGGGTGTCGAACTCATTTGTTCTGAGGGCCGAATCTGACATAATTGAGACCTTGTCGGGCCGTCTCGGGTTGGGCTATCTATGTACCTATTTACGATTGGGTAGCAGAGATATAAACTTTATAAAGGACACAGACAAGCTTAATTAGACAAAATAAAACGTGTTTTAAAAATTGTCACTCGTTGGTTGTAAGGGTGCTTTCAGAGCCAGTTTGGTGTCGTGGTTAAGTGCGCGGACTCTTATCTGGGAGAACCGGGTTTGATTCCCCACTCCTCCACTTGCACCTGCTGGAATGGCCTTGGGTCAGCCATAGCTCTCGCATGAGTTGTCCTTGAAAGGGCAGCTGCTGGGAGAGGTCTCTCAGCCCCACGCACCTCACAGGGTGTCTGTTGTGGGGGAAGAAGATATAGGAGTTTGTAAGCCACTCTGAGACTCTGATTCAGAGAGAAGGGTGGGGTATAAATCTGCAGTTGTCTTCTTCTAGTCGTATCTGAGGAAGTGAGCAGTGACTCAGGAAAGCTCATACCCTTCCCCAAATTTTGTTAGCCTTTAAAGTGCTGCAGGACTCTTTCTCTCTTCTTACTTGATGGTTACCTAAAGCAACATCCGGTCTCTGTCGTAATCTTTTAATTTAAAAAAATACCATTCCGCATGTTAAATCAGGTCATTGTGCTCCCCCACCACCACCTTTTTTGGACTATTACTGGTTTCATTATTTGTTGAAGTTTTTTTTTTCCCTTTTGGCTCAATATACCGGCATTAAAAGATTTCACCGGAAGTCTAATGCCAGCCGCTTATTACAGAACCAGGAAAGACGAAGAGCAAATAGCATCAGCTGAGACAGATCATTTCCCTGCGTCAGGTTTAATTCCACCCCCCCCCGAAAGTGTTGTAATGTGGAATTAGGAGTTCTGTTCCTCTTTTGCTTTGGAAGCTGTGTTATCTAACCCCTGGGGTTGTTCAACTGTGGTCCAAGAATATCCAGTGGTTTGTGATGCACTGTCACAAGTCTGGATATTTGGGGGGGGGGGGGGCACTACGTCGCTCTAAGCAAGTATAGGTGTTCTCTCCTTGAATGGCATACCTCTCTTTGTCTTAACCTGGGAGCTGCCCTCTGACCTTTCTCTCTCGTGCTTTGTCCCCTCCCTCTCTGCACATGGCCTTCCATAGAGACGTGTGTCTCTGCAGGTTTCTGCCGTAGAGACAATGCCCTCATGCTCCCACACACGATGCCAGACAAGCTGGCCATTTGTGATCGGAAAAGTATTCTATAGATTAGGCTTCGGAGAGGCAGTTTGGTGTAGTGGTTAAGTGCGCAGACTCTTATCTGGGAGAACCAGGTTTGATTCCCCACGCCTCCACTTACAACTGCAGGAATGGCCTTGGGTCAGCCACAGCTATCACAGGAGTTGTCCTTGAAAGCGCAGTTTCTGGGAGAGCTCTCAGCCTCCCCTACCTCACAGGGCGTCTGTTGTGGGGGAAGAGGATAAAGGAGATTGTAAGGCACTCTGATTCAGAGACTAGGGCGAGGTATAAATCTTCTTCTTCTTCTTCTTCTTCTTCTTCTTCTTCTTCTTCTTCTTCTTCTTCTTCTTCTTCCTCCTGCAACCTGAATGTGAACTGGATCTACTTGAATAAACGGAAGTCGACCTGTTTTGCAACATACTTCTTGGGAGGCATATAAAAGGTGGGAGGGAGGGAAATGGGAAGATTTAGAGAAGAGACATACAACCTGAAATCCTGGGTTTGAGGTCTGCAGAGGTCCAGAGGCAAATGCAGCTCAAGTGGAAGGAGCAGAGCAAAAAAGAAGAAGAAGAAAAGGACAAGAAAAAAGCAACCTGTAATGGAGTTGCAGTGGGGTTCATGGAACACTTTCCACTGAGTTGGGATGGTCTTTCCCTGGGGGAAGGGCCCATCGCTAGACAGGAGAATCCGCTTTCCCAGGAACACGATTGGTCCAAGATAGGAAGCTCGAATCTGACTGGCCCATTGGAAGGGAACTGTTGTACAAATCTGACAGGGAGATTAGTAGGGAAATACTTGACATGCCTATGGGGGCCGATGGCTGGACAGGTTTAGCATACTGACAAAGAACCAGCAGATGATGTCCTCTGGATGACCCATCCTGGGTGGATGGGAAGTTAGACTGCCTGGGAGAACCGGGTTTGATTCCCCACTCCTCCACTGGCACTTGCTGCAAGGGCCTTGGTCCAGACATAGCTCTCGCAGGAGTCGTCCTTGAAAGGGCAGCTTCTGGGAGAGCTCTCTCAGTCCCACCTACCTCACACGGTGTCTGTTGTGGGGGGGAGAAGGTATAGGAGATTGTGAACAGCTCTGAGCCATTGAGAATCAGAGTGAAGGCGGGGTATAAATCCAATATCATCTTCTTCAATGGCTGGATTGAATTAGCCATACTGAAGGGTTGCTCAGCTGTCTGTAGCAGGAGATGGTTCACTTTACGAAGTCTCCCTTGGCGCTAAATCGAGATGGGCTGCTGTGCGAAACTGGTTTATGTGTAGGGCCCAGTACAACCAAGATTTTCCCTTTAAAAGGGTTTTTAAAAAGGTAGTCCCCTGAGCAAGCACCAGTCGTTTCTGACTCTGGGGTGATGCCGCATCACGATGTTTTCACAGCAGACTTTTTACGGGGTGGTTTGCCACTGCCTTCCCCAGTCACCTACACTTCCCCCCCAGCAAGCTGGGTACTCAGCAAGAGAACCAGTTTGATATAGTGGTTAAGTGCGTGGACTCTTATCTGGGAGAACCAGGTTCGATTCCCCACTCTTCCACTTGCACCTGCTGGAATGGCCTTGGGTCAGCCATAGCTCTGGCAGAGGTTGTCCTTGAAAGGGCAGCTGCTGTGAGAGCTCTCTCAACCCCACTCACCTCACAGGGTGTCTGTTGTAAGGGGAGAAGACATAGGAGATTGTAAGCCGCTCTGAGGCTCTGATTCAGAGAGAAGGGCAGGGTATAAATCTGCAATTCTTCTTCTTCTTACTCATTATACTGACCTCGGAAAGATGGAAGGCTGAGTCAACCTTGAGCCGGCTACCTGAACTCAGCTTGGAGAGCCAGTTTGGTGTAGTGGTTAAGTGTGTGGACTCTTATCTGGGAGAACTGGGTTTGATTCCCCACTCCTCCACCTGCATGTGCTAGCATGGCCTTGGGTCAGCCATAGCTCTGGCGGAGGTTGTCCTTGAAAGGGCAGCTGCTGTGAGAGCCCTCTCCAGCCCCACCCACCTCACAGGGTGTCTGTTGTGGGGGGGGGAAGGTAAAGGAGATTGTGAGCTGCTCTGAGACTCTTCGGAGTGGAGGGTGGGATATAAATCCAATATCTTCATCTACCTCACAGGGTGTCTGTTGTGGGGGAGGAAGGGAAAGGAGATTGTGAGCCGCTCTGGGACTCGTCGGAGTGGAGGGCGGGATATAAATCCAATATCTTCATCTACCTCACAGGGTGTCTGTTGTGGGGGAGGAAGGGAAAGAAGATTGAGCCGCTCTGAGACTCTTCGGAGTGGAGGGTGGGATATAAATCCAATATCTTCATCTACCTCACAGGGTGTCTGTTGTGTGGGGGGGGGGAGGCAAAGGAGATTGTGAGCCGCTCAGAGACTCTTTGGAGCGGGGGGCGGGATATAAATCCAATATCTTCTTCATCTTCTTCTTCCCCTGGGATCGAACTCAGGTCGTGAGCGGAGAACTCGGACTGCAGTACCCCAAAGCTGCCTATGGTTGTTGCCTTCTCTTAAGGTAGGGCCGTTAGGCGCTGATGGCTGGCAAGCCACTGACACAGAGCCAGGTTAACAAAAGTTTAAAGGAAATTTTATTGAAAGGGGCAGGTCAAGCCCAACACAGTGCAAAAGAAAAGAACAAAACTAAGCTAGGTATTGCCTCAGCCTTGGGTTAATGGCAAAAGGGTCCAACAATCAAAGTCCTTCAAGAACTTCCTCCTGAAATGATCCGGGCACCCTCCAGGGTTTCAAAGACATCAAAACTGACCCTGCTGCTTCTTGGCTTAACAAGTAGCTGTCCTTTGAACTGGAGATAGCAGGGACTGAACCTGGGGCCTTCTGCATGTGAAGCGGATGCTCTAACACTGAGCCAGGATCTCAGGTCAATGTCCTTCTCAACCCATTTCATTGGAAATGCCAGGGATTGAACCTGGGACCTTCTGCAAGCCAATCTGAGGCTCTACCGCTGAGCCACAGTCCTCCTCTGGCAACAGGTTCCACACTTTTGTGTTTGCCCCATGCCCTGTTTGATTCCACACTCTTCCGTTTGTTCTACAACACTTCTGTTTTGTTTGCATCCCCGAGTCATTCTTGAACTCACATATAGGGAAAGAGTGTAATTATCAAAGATTTCAGGTTTTCATGGCTGGCATCATCATTAGGGTTTGTAGCATCTTTCGGGCTCAAGTGCCGTGTTCTACTGGAGAAAGTTTTTTTGGAAGAAATACTTTCTCCAGTAGAACACGGCACTTGAGCCCGAAAGATTCTACAAACCCTAGTGTAATTATCGTTGGATTAGCACAGTAAACTCCATAATTTAATGTGTGAATTATTAAACTACCTTTCAGTATATCTTTTGGTATAGTTAAAATGGTCATTACGACATAGAACCTGTTGTTAATTTATTTGAATCCCACCACTGGACAAGAGCCTCTGTTAGGAGAAAAAGAATCTCCTTTTCTAACCACCAGCCTGTAATTAGCACCTGGGACTAAACCCCTGCAATTTGTGGCTACAACAGAAGGGAGCGATCCTGAAAGGACTAGTCCATTTCAAAACGTGCCCCCTGGCACTACAGAGCCAGAGTCCAAAACGAACAAAACTGGTGGCGGGATGTGCGCTTTCATGAGTCACTGCACACTTCAGATACCAAGATGGGGAGCCATGTTAGTCTGTAGCCGTAGAAAACAGCAGGAGCCCGGGAGCAAAACACAGCCCCAAAAAGGCAAATGCAGTTTTGGGCTGTATCAAGAGAAGTCTCGTGTCCAGATCACGTGAAGGGATGGTATCGCTTGACTCTGCTCTGGTAAGACCTCGCCTGGAGTCTTGTGTTCAGTTTTGGGCACCACATTTTAAGAAGGATCTAGACAAGCTGGCACGGGTCCAGAGGAGGGCGACGAAGATGGTGAGGGGTCTGGAGACCAAGTCCTATGAGGAAAGGCTGAAGGAGCTGAGGATGTTTAGCCTGGAGAGGAGGCGGCTGAGAGGCGATACGATCACCATCTTTAAGTACTTGAAGGGCTGTCCTATAGAGGATGGTGCCGAATTGTTTTTTGTGGGCCCAGAAGGTTGGACCAGAACCAATGGGGTTGAAGTTAAATCAAAAGAGTTTCCGGCTCAACATTAGGAAGCACTTCCTGACCGTTAGAGCGGTTCCTCAGTGGAACAGGCTTCCTCGGGAGGTGGTGGGCTCTCCTTCCTTGGAGGTTTTTAAACAGAGGCTAGATGGCCATTTGACAGCAATGAGGATCCTGTGAATTTAGGGGGGAGGTGTTGGTGAGTTTCCTGCATTGTGCAGGGGATTGGACTAGATGACCCTGGAGGTCCCTTCCAACGCTATGATTCTAAAAGACTAACAATATTTGTGGTAGGGGCAGAGCTTTCATGAGTCACTGATTGCTTCTTCCCATACAGCAAGATACAGCAAGGGATAGGATTTTATTAGGCAAACCCTGGAGCTTTGCATTGAATCACAGAATCATAGAGTTGGAAAGGACCTCTCGGGTCATCTAGTCCAACCTCCTGCACAATGCAGGAAACTCACAAACACCTCCCCCTAAATTCACAGGCTTTTTGTTCTCGAGAACAAATATGCCCCTTGAGTTGGAGGAGAACGCACCATCCCAGCACACTCTTCCTCCTCTTGGGGATTTTCCAGCATCCCCAAGTTCCTGATCCACAGGCACTTAGACACTAAAAAAGGTAAAGGTAGCCCCCTTGCAAGCCCCAGTCATTCCCGACTCTGGGGTAATGTTGCTTTCACAATGTTTTCACGGCAGGCTTTTTATGAAGCGGTTTGGCGTTGCCTTCCCCGGTCATCTACACTTCCCCCCCCCCAGCAAGCTCATTTGACCGACCTCGGAAGGATGGAAGGCTGAGTCAACCTGGAGCTGTCTACCTGAACCCAGCTTCCGCCGGGATCGATCTCAGGTCGTGAAGGCTGGGGGTTGCCAATTCAGACTTGGGAAATGCCTGGAGATTTGGGGGTGGAGCCTGAAGATGGAGGAATTTGGGGAGGCGAGGCACAAAGGGTTGTGATTCCACCTTCTGAAGCAGCCATTTTCTCCAGGAGGTCTGACCTTCATAGTCTGGAGATGAGCTGGAATCCCGGCCCCATCAGGAATTTGGCTTCCCTGACAGAGACTGATTGACACGGAGGTGGCAGCACCAGCAGTATAGATTGCAAGCGCAGTCTAATGAGACGCAGGGCTGCACCGGTCTGGGAGCTTTTTGCCCGATGCCACAGCAGTGCAGCCTCACACAGATGGGGTGGGGGGGCTTAGGTTCTTTGAACCCCCTTCTTTCTATCGGGAAGAGGCAGGGTGGTGAGCGATCCCAGATTGCAAAAAGAGCTAAAAATAGGTCAGGTTGAAGGCAGGCCCTGCAGCTGTAAATTATGCGGAGTCTAATAAAACCTCAGCGGATGAGACAGTTGGAATGTGTGGGGGCATGAAAACATAATGATATGGAATTAGAGAGTGCCTTCGGAGTGGAAGAGGGCCGTGAATTACACCAGGCGTAGAGTGCTCCTCTGGAATCGATAGCAGCTCTTGCCGCCAGTGGACAAAAAGCTCGTAAATTCTCTTTTACTGGGGCCATTCTGGAAGGAAACACGTTCCTTCTCTGCCTTAGACCAAATTGAGGGGAGGGGCCGGTGGAAATGTCATTTCTCTTCCTTTGGTTTATGATCCTGATGAACCAGTTCTTTTGAAAAGTCGATTACTGATTCCGGTACTTAGCCGCTCGGAGCCCGATAGGGTTGGAGGAGTGGGAGCTTAAAAAGGTGGTATCTGGAAGGTCATGTATTGCTGCCAACAGGGCTTTTTTTGGTAGAAAAAGCCCAACAGGAACTCATTTGCATATTAAGCCACACCCCTGACATCAGCATTGTTTCACACAGGGCTTTTTGGGAGGAAAAAGCCCAGCGGGAACTCATTTGCATATTAGGTCACACCCCCTGGCATCACTGTTCTTTCAAACAGGGCTTTCTTGTAGAAAAAGCCCAGCAGGAACTCATGTGCATATTAAGCCACACCCCCTGACATCAGCATTGTTTCACACAGGGCTTTTTTTTGTAGAAAAGGCTTGGCAGGAAGTAATTTGCATATGAGGTCACACCTCTTGACATCGCCATTGTTTCACATGGGTTTCTGTGGGAAAAGCCCAGTGGGAACTCATTTGCATATTAGGCCACACCCCCGATATCACCATTGTTTCTGTCTCCAGGTAGTAAAGCAACGCAAATGAGAATTGCCAATAGAAGTGGAGAAAGAAATCCAAGCCTGGGTTTCCATGACCAACCAGTCTCAAGAAAACACTCACAAATTATGAACATACATAAAGACATATGGAATCTACAAAATATTATCTCTTATGAATGAAATTCCCAAATAAAAGGTATCCAAGTCCACATACAAGGACACCCGCAATGCAAAAAAAAAAAAAAAAAAATCAGTCCAAAACAGTATTCAAACAACTAAGGAGTGTAGTGGTGAAGTGTGCGGACTCTTATCTGGGAGAACCAGGTTTGATTCCCCACTCCTCCCACTTGCATCTGCTGGAATGGCCTTGGGTTAGCCATAACTCTCACAGGAGTTGTCCTTGAAATGGGAGCTTCTGGGAGAGCTCTCTCAGCCCCACCCGCCTCGTAGGGTGTCTGTTGTGGGGGAGGAAGGCAAAGGAGATTGTGAGCCTCTCTGAGACTCTGAGATTCGGAGTGGAGGGCAGGATATAAATCCAATGTCATCATCTTGTTCTTATTATTATTATTAATACTACATTGTCATATATAATGAAATGATTACACAACTCACGGCCCAGTTGCTAACAGACCACGGACCTGGGGTTGGAAACCCCTGCTCTGTGGCACTGAAGTCCTTGCTCTCCAAAAACCCCACCCACCTCAGGAAGATTTGGATTCCCCCCTCAAAAGCCGCCATTTTCTCCAGGGGAACCGATCATGGTCACCTGGTGAGCAACTGTCATAGCAGGAGATCTCCACGTGCCACCTGGAGGTTGGCAAGCTCGTCTTCCAAAGGCAGCCTGCCCGCAGGAAGCGGGGCCTGGCTGTTGCCAATTAGCGAGAAGGTTTGAAGTCGCTTTTGATCTCTCACTCCCGGTCTCATAAACAACCCGGTTGAAACTTCTGGATTAACAAAAGAGAGGCAAGGGTGGCGGGGAGAGGCTGGCTTTGAACTTGGCGTTTCTCGATATTTAGGTCGAAGCACCACCGAAGACGCAGGCATAAAAAGAAAATAGAGGGGGGTGGGGAGAGAGAGAGATGCACCCCGCAAGATGATCCCTTAATAGCTCTATTAGGCAGCAAAGTTTGTGAGGGATGAGGGAAGCTTTCCTATGAAGGGTGGAATCTCAGAACGTATGAACCGATGAAGCTGCCTTATACTGAATCAGACCCTCGGTCCATCAAAGTCACTATTGTCTACTCAGGCTGGCAATGGAGAAGATATAGGAGATTGTAAGCCACTTTGAGTTTCTGATTCAGAGAGAAGGGTGGGGTATAAATCTGCAGTCTTCCTCTTCTTCTCTCCAGGGTCTCAAGCTGAGGTTTTTCACAAGTTGACTGCAACCTGAATTTGAGCTGAGTCTACTTGATTAAATGTATGTTGTTTTGGGGCGGGGTTTTTTTGGAATCTTCTTGGGAGATTTATTCCCTGCACTCAGTATCACGCTTCTGTGACTGGGGAAAACTCTGCTATATTAACCAAATCTCCCAATACAAATACGGGCCTTTCCCGATGAAAAGAAAGATTTTGTGACGTTCAGTGACCCCCAACGGGCCTCCGCCCAGCTTCCAAGGCGGCTTCTTCATCACAGGGCAGCAATTTCTCCATCCTTTGGCTGGCTGTTTTCCTAACGCCCACTTCAACCGCACTTCTTTGGTTTGTTCCTGGCAGAGTTCCTAGCGGCGACACGCTTGACGGCAATAGCATTTGTCCTGGAGAATTCGGCACTGACCGGAACCTGAGTCCCCCATTCAAAGACGTTCGATTGGAGAAGCAAAGCCAGGCGAGAGCCGCACCGCGCGCTTGGTGGGTGGGCGCTAGCAAACGACAAGCTGCTCTCAATGATGCCCAGAAGGAAATCGAGGTGAGATCAGACTCGGTTCGGATTCCACTTCCTTTTCTTTCATTTACAGTCAGAAGGTACCGCTCCCTGTCTCTGAGGCGACAGGAAATCATTAGGAGACCTGGGGGGGTTTTGTGCCTTGCCGCTTCGCAGCTGAACTGGACTTTAATAGTGGCTCCTTGCAGCAGGCCCGTGCACCTCCCCCCAAGTAAAAAAAGCTTTGCACACGCATAGCGCACACGTGTGCCATGATGATGTCACTGTGATGTCATCACGCTGGACACTCTGTGCCACTCTTTCAGCTCTGAGGAATCAGGGGAGCTCCTCCGTGCACTGAGATCTGATCTCTCTTCTGAGAAACTGAGTGATATTTTAGCCTCAAAACAACCTTGTGAGGTGGGATAGGCTGAGAGACAACAGTGACCTGTGAGCTGAGTTTCTTTTATAAGCGAGGCCAGGAATCTAGGGTTGCCAAGACCCTCCATTGCTGTGGTGGGGGGACGTGTTCCCTGTGAGTGCAAAGCATGCACAGTGTGATGACATCACCCGGAAGTGACGTCATTGCACCAGGGGCATCGTGCCAGGGATGCTCTAGGACTCGCGATGAATTCTATTGCACCATAGAGTTTTACCATGAGACCTAGAGCATCGCACTGGAAACAGTCTAGGATTTGTGGTAAAACTCTATGACTTCCAGATGACGTCATCGTGCCGGGAATGGCGTGCACCGTCAGGGCTCTTCGGGGCGGGGATCCGTCTGGCAGCCTGCTCCCTGCCAGCGGGTTGGGCCCTGGCGGGAGGTTGGCAGCCCTACAGGAATCTGAGGCTAGTTTTTCCATGTTGAAGGCCAACTTGGTAGCCTATTGTGTAAGACTTGGGGAATGCCATATAGCTGAACGAGAGCATGCCGCTTCAGGCAGTGCATGCTTGTACTATAAGCAGGGGGTGATGAATAAAGGCGGTTCTTGCTGCCTGCTGGTGGAAAGGGCTGTCAAGTCCCAGCTGACTTATGACAAACTCTTCATGGGGTTTTCAAGATGAGATATTCAGAGGTGGTTTGCCATTGCCCGCCTCCGTGTAGCAACCCTGGACTTCTTGGGTGGTCACCCATCCGAGTACTAAAAAGGGACGACCCAGCTTAGCTTCGAGGTCAGATGAGATCAGGCTAGCCTTGAACCATCTGGGTCAAGGTCAGAGATGAACAGAGGTGGCTTGCCCTTGCCTGCCTCTGCGTAGCAACCCTGGACTTCTTGGGTGGTCACTCATCCAAGTACAAAAAGGGACGACCCAGCTTAGCTTCTGAGGTCTGATAAGATCAGGCTAGCCTTGAACCATCTGGGTCAAGGTCAGAGATGATCAGAGGCGGCTTTCCATTGCCTGCCTTTGTATAGCAACCCTGGACTTCTTGGATGGTCACCCATCCAAGTGCTAAAAAGGGATGACCCAGCGTAGCTTCTGAGGTCTGATGAGATCAGTCTACCCTGAGCAATCCAGGTCAAGCTTGGAGATGAACAGAGGTGATTTGCCCTTGCTTGCCTCTGCGTAGCAACCATGGACATCTTGGATGGTCACTCATCCAAGTGCTAAAAAGGGATGACCCAGCGTGGCTTCTGAGGTCTGATGAGATCAGTCTACCCTGAGCAATCCAGGTCAAGCTTGGAGATGAACAGAGGTGATTTGCCCTTGCTTGCCTCTGCGTAGCAACCATGGACATCTTGGATGGTCACTCATCCAAGTGCTAAAAAGGGATGACCCAGCGTAGCTTTTGAGGTCTGATGAGATCAGTCTAGCCTGAGCAATCCAGGTCAAGCTTAGAGATGAACAGAGGAGGTTTGCCCTTGCTTGCCTCTGCGTAGCAACCATGGACATCTTGGATGGTCACTCATCCAAGTGCTAAAAAGGGATGACCCAGCGTAGCTTCTGAAATCTGATGAGATCAGGCTAGCCTGAATCATTCAGGTCATGGTCAAAAATGAACAGAAGTGACTTGCCCTTGCCTGCCTCTTCATAGCAACCCGGGACTTCCTTGGAGGTCTCCCATCCAGGCCCTACCCGGGACCAACCTTCTTTAGCTTCTGTGATCTGATGATATCAGGCTAGCCTGAGCCATCCAGCTCAAGGTCAGAGACGAACTGAGGTGGTTTGCCCTTGCCTGCCTCTGCGTAGCAACCCTCGACTCCCTTGTGGTAGTCTCCATTCCAAGAACTAAAGAGGACCGACCCCGTTTAGCTTCTGAGATCTGGGGAGACTGGCCTAACTTGGGCCAGCCAGTTCAGGGCATACGCTACATATAACAAAACAGTCTAATAAACATGATAATCGGAGAATATAAAAATAGATTCAGGCAGAGCTGACTAATTGAATTCTACTTAATCCGTCAGATTTCTGATTGGGAAACAGGTTCTTAAAGGCTTTAATGGCTCTGTTGGATAGATTGAATATTACTTCACAAAAACAGGGCGATTTAAGGTCATTTATTCTTTATATGCTCTTTTCCAAAGGCCAGGTCTCGGATTCAGCGGGAGCTCACAGGAGCACAGCTCCTGAACCTTTCGGAGAGTTCCACCTCCTCCTCCCCACCTTGCCCATTGAATAGTAGGTGCAGCTGCATAACAATCCCTGGATGAGCTCCACCACCTCTTTTTCTACAAATGACCTCTGCCAAAGGCCATAACAACGTTCACAAGGTCAGATAAGCATACTAAAGAATAACAACAGAATAATGACTTTAAAAAGTTATTGCTGCTGGGAAGTGCCCTGAAGTCACAGCCAATTTATGGCAAGAAGAAGAAGATGAAGAAGATATTGGACTTACATCCCGCCCTCCACTCAGAAGAGTCTCAGAGCAGCTCACAATCTCCTTTACCTTCCCCCCCCCCACAACAGACACCCTGTGAGGTAGATGAAGACATTGGATTTATATCCCGCCCTCCACTCCGAAGAGTCTCAGAGTGGCTCACAATCTCCTTTCCTTTCCTCCCCCACAACAGACACCCTGTGAAGTGGGTGGGGCTGAGAGGGCTCTCACAGCAGCTGCCCTTTCAAGGACAACCTCCGCCAGAGCTATGGCTGACCCAAGGCCATGCCAGCAGGTGCAAGTGGAGGAGTGGGGAATCAAAACCGGTTCTCAAAGATAAGAGTCCGCACACTTAACCACTACACCAAACTGGCTCTTCAGCAATCCCGTAAAGTTTTCAAAGAGCCAGTTTTGTGTAGTGGTTAAGTGTGCGGACTCTTACCTGGGAGAACCGGGTTTGATTCCCCACTCCTCCACTTGCGGCTGCTGAGATAGCCTTGGGTCAGCCATAGCTCTGGCTGAGATTGTCCTTGAAAGGGCAGCTGCTGTGAGAGTCCTCTCAGCCCCACCCACCTCACAGGGTATCTGTTGTGGGGGGAAGATGATTTAGGAGATCAGAGAGAAGAGCGGGGAATAAATCTGCAGTCTTTTTCTTCATTTAGAGGTGGATTGCAATTGCCTGCATAAAAGCCCTGGACTTCCTTGGAGGTCTCTCATTCAAGTAGTAAGCAGTGCGGACTTTGCTTAGCTTCTGAGATCTGATGAGATCAGGCCAGCCTGGGCCATCCAGGTGAAGGCAAGAGACATTCAGAGGTGGTTTGCCCTGGCCTGCCTCTGCATAGCAACTCTGGACTTCCGTGGTGGTCTCCCATCCAAGCCTGGAGCCATTTTGAGCATAGGCTATATGTAAAACTGCTTTGGAGCCTTCGTGTCCCTGTCTATTGTATTTGGAGAATCCATTTGAAAGCTTTTGGGCCGTCTTGGAACGCTGAAGAAACCTTTAGAATGGAATATTGGATGTTCTTCTTGCATAACCAGCGAAGTATCCCGGGCTGGAAGCGTCATCAAAAAAAGAAGTATGAAGTCAACTTCCCATTCATTGGTACTCCTTCGTGTGATTCACTGATTATGCACGGGATGGAGAAAGTAGAGAAAGAAGTATTTTTCTCCCTTTCTCACAATGCAAGAACTCGTGGGCACTCAATGAAATTGCTGAGCAGTCAGGTTAAAACGGATAAAAGGACGTACTTCTTCACCCAAAGGGTGATTAACATGTGGAATTCACTGCCACAGGAGGTGGTGGCGGCTACAAGCATAGCCAGCTTTAAGAGGGGATTGGATAAAAATACGGAGCAGAGGTCCATCAGTGGCTATTAGCCACAGTATATATATGTATGTGTGTGTGTGTACACACATATATTGGCCACTGTGTGTCACACAGTGTTGGACTGGATGGACCATTGGCATGATCCAACATGGCTTCTCTTATGTTCTTATGTGACACAGAGTGTTGGACTGGATGGGCCATTGGCGTGATCCAACATGGCTTCTCTTATGTTCTTATGTGACACAAAGTGTTGGACTGGATGGGCCTTTGGCCTGATCCAACGTGGCTTCTCTTATGTTCTTATGTGACACAGAGTGTTGGATTGGATGGGCCACTGGTCTGATCCAACATGGCTTCTCTTATGTTCTTATGTGACACAGAGTGTTGGACTGGATGGGCCTTTGGCCTGATCCAACGTGGCTTCTCTTATGTTCTTATGTGACACAGAGTGTTGGATTGGATGGGCCACTGGTCTGATCCAACATGGCTTCTCTTATGTTCTTATGTGACACAGAGTGTTGGACTGGATGGGCCTTTGGCCTGATCCAACATGGCTTCTCTTATGTTCTTATGTGACACAGAGTGTTGGACTGGATGGGCCTTTGGCCTGATCCAACGTGGCTTCTCTTATGTTCTTATGTGACACAGAGTGTTGGATTGGATGGGCCACTGGTCTGATCCAACATGGCTTCTCTTCTGTTCTTATGTGACACAGAGTGTTGGACTGGATGGGCCTTTGGCCTGATCCAACATGGCTTCTCTTATGTTCTTATGTGACACAGAGTGTTGGATTGGATGGGCCACTGGTCTGATCCAACATGGCTTCTCTTATGTTCTTATTGAGAATCCTTTCAAGTTGCTACTCTATTGCAGGGGAGGGATTCCAGCAGCAGCTTCTTTGCATATTAGGCCACATACCCCTGACGGAGCCAATCCTCCAAGAGCGTACAGGGCTCTTTTTTGTAAGCTCTTGGAGGATTGGCTACATCTGGGGGGGTGTGGCCTAATATGCAAAGGAGCTCCTGCTAGAATCCCACCCCTGCTCTGTTGTACATTCACTGGGATTCCTTTATGTTATTTGTTGGGAACCCTTCCGAATGGATACTTTATGGTACATTGTATGCAACAGTGAGAATTTATTGCTGTGATTACGGTGTGTTTGCCTTTAAGAAATTCATTGTTACAATATATTGTAGTAATTTTGGTCACTATAACCTTTGCTTGTTTTTCACATATATTCCTGAGTGATCTCTCTCCAATTTTTCAAACCTCTTGAGAGTTATGTTTCAACCTCCAGTTGGGGGTTCCTCTGGTTTGGAGGCCTTCCCCCTGCTTCAGGGTTATCAGAAATCAGAGTGGGGGAGGCGGGAAATGTCTATTGGGCACTCCGTTATTCCCTATGGAGACCGATACCCATGGAGAATTGATCTGTTGGTATCTGGAGCTCTGGGGGAGCTGCTTTTTTAGATAGAGGCACCAAATTTTCATCATAGCATCCAGTGCCTTTCCTCAGAACACCTCCCAAGTTTCAAAAAGATTGGACCAGGGGGTCGAATTCGATGAACCCCAAAAGAAGGTGCTCTTATCCTTCATTATTTACAAATGGAGGGAAGACATTTGAAAGGAGCGTGGGTTCCTTTAAACGTGATGGCTAGAACTCCCTTTGGAGTTTAATCGTGCTTGTCACAACCTTGCTCCTGGCTCCACCCCCAAAGTCTCCTGGCTCCACCCCCAAAGTCTCCAGATATTTCTTGAGTCGGACCTGGCAACCCTAGCCCCCAAATTGGGAACCTCATCCCCTTTGGCACACACACCCGAGAGAGAGGTGCCCCGAACAGTCACTAAGTGTTAAATCTTGGCAGAGTTCAAACGAAGCCTCCACTGGAAATGAAGGTAAACGCCAGTGAGTGAGCAGGTTGAGACTCATTTGTGCCGCTATTAAAATTCAGCGTGGGGAAGGTTGCCAGCGGTTGGCCAAAATCCTGAGGGCGCTGGTTGACTCACGTCGGGCTATTTGCAGCACAGAGGAACCAGTTTCTCAAATGTACCTCATGTGGAAACATACCAGAAAATGTCTCTCTTTGCATTCGCGCCCCGCTCTCCCTTCTTCCAAAGCAGCTGACGCCGTTCTCCTCACCTCCATTTTATCCTCACAACCCTGTGAGGTAGGCGAGGCTGTGGGAGGTAGCTTCCAGTTTGGTGGGAGTTAGAGAGACAGTTTGGTGTAGTGGTTAAGTGTGCAGACTCTAATCTGGGAGAACCGGGTTTGATTCCCCGCTCCTCCACTTGCACCTGCTGGAATGGCCTTGGGTCAGCCATAGCTCTGGAGGTTGTCCTTGAAAGGGCAGACTCTTATCTGGGAGAACCAGGTTTGATTCCCCCACTCCTCCACTTGCAGCTGCTGGAATGGCCTTGGGTCAGCCATAGCTCTGGCAGAGGTTGTCCTTGAAAGGGCAGACTCTAATCTGGGAGAACCAGGTTTGATTCCCCCACTCCTCCACTTGCAGCTGCTGGAATGGCCTTGGGTCAGCCATAGCTCTGGCAGAGGTTGTCCTTGAAAGGGCAGACTCTAATCTGGGAGAACCAGGTTTGATTCCCCCACTCCTCCACTTGCAGCTGCTGGAATGGCCTTGGGTCAGCCATAGCTCTGGCAGAGGTTGTCCTTGAAAGGGCAGACTCTTATCTGGGAGAACCAGGTTTGATTCCCCCACTCCTCCACTTGCAGCTGCTGGAATGGCCTTGGGTCAGCCGTAGCTCTGGCAGAGGTGGTCCTTGAGAGGACAGCTGCTGTGAGAGCCCTCAGCCCCACCCACCTCACAAAGTGTCTGTTGTGGGGGGAGAAGATATAGGAGATTGTAAACCGCTCTAAGACTATCAGACTCAGAGTGGAGGGCAGGGGGATATCTCATCATCTTCCTTCCTTCCTTCTTTCCTTCTTTCTTTTTCTTTCTTTCTTTCTTTCTTTCTTTCTTTCTTTCTTTCTTTCTTTCTTTCTTTCCTTCTTCTTCTTCTATTTGTTTATTTTAATATATTTCTATTCCACCTATTCCCCATAGGGCTCAGGGTGGAGTACAACATAGGATAAAACAATAAAATACAATATTTTTTTTTAAAAAAAAAAACTTCTTTCTTCTTCTATGAGTCGTTGGCAGATTGGAATGAGCAGTGCGTGTTCAGACTTCAGGTTCTGCTAAGGATGCCAGCCTCCAGGTGGGACCTGGGGATCTCCTGGAATTACAGCTCATCTCCAGACTACAGAGAATGGTTCCCCTGAGGAAAACGAGTGCTTTGGGAGGTGGGCTCTGTCCTATTGTACCGCACTGAGGTTCTTATTCATGAAAGCTCCTGCCCTTTTTGTGAGTCTTTAAAGTGCTACTGGATTCTGGATCTTTCTTCTGCTACAGGTAGACTCACATAGCTACCCATCTTGATCTACTCTGCTTTAAAAAAAAGCCCCGGTTAGGAGATTTGAGCTAAGAGCATGAAATGAAGTGCCGTGTTAAAGCGTGCTTCCGGGAGGCTGCGCAATCCTATCTGAAGAAATAAGCAGCGGCTGATAATAGCTCACACCCTGCCACAATTTTTGTTAGTCGTTAAGGTGCTACAGTTGCTCTTTTCAAATCCTACCTGCTGTAAAAAAAGAAAAAAAAATACTTTTCAAAATCGACAGCTGAACATTCGTACACACGCATAGCCGCTCGGTCGGCTTGTCTACTTCACTCCTCGTTACATGTAGGCCGTAACATTTTTACAGCAGAGATGTAAGAGCTCCTTAATTAAAATGTTTTTTAGGCGTTCAGGATGAAGTATAGCGGCCGTAAGGCCGAGAACGGCTTTTATAACGAAGCTCTGCGTCTCTGCTCTGCGTCGCATGTTTGCCTTTGGAAGGAAGGAGGAAAGAACCGTTCACCGCTTTTATCACTGGGATAATGAAGCACATAAAGAACCCCCACAATGCCAGGCAGTGAAACATGGAAATAACTTGTAACGCTTTTACAATTCCCAATTTCCCAGTGAAACCATAAAACGACAATTTGGTGATGTAAAAAGAAAAATGAGAACGATGTCGGTGGCCGTTGCGCGAGGGGAAAGGAACACTTCGAGACAGTGCGTGGCTGAATCCTGCACTCTTGCGGTAAAATAAATCCCATGATCCTCTTCGTTGGTGGAAACCTCATTGTCCTGTCATGGCAACCTAGTGAGGTTGACAGTCCGTGGGGCAAGACTGATAGGCAGGGATTGTTTTGTAGAAAAACAGGTGGCAGAACTCATTAGCATAACTCATTAGCATTTGCTCCCCCCCAGCCAAAAGCAACCTGATGCAAGGAAGGAGAGCCCTGGGCAAGTGAGACCTGCTTGGGCTGGCTAGAGATCCAGTCAGCCCAAGCAGGTCTCGCTTGCCTGGGGTTCTCCTGGGCTGCCTCCCTCAGTCAAAAGGCTAGCAAGCCGCCCACCACCCAAAATCACATGATAAAGGGTGGTGCAGGCTTCTCAAGGGGCTAATGAGGGCTGCTGGGGGCGTGGCAAAGCCCCTGGTGGCTGGCTGGCTGGCTGCCCGCTCTCCTAATCCAGGGATTGTTATGCAGCTGCACCTCCTATTCAATAGACAAGGTAAGTGGGGAGGAAGAGGAGGAACTGTCAGAAAAGTTCAGGAGCTGTGCTCCTGTCAGCTCCGGCTGAATCTGAGGCCTGGGTATGAAGCAACAGAACAAAGTTCGGGCAATGGCACCTTTAAGACTAACAAAGTTTTAATTTTGGATATAAGCTTTATGTGTCGTCTGAAGAAGTGTGCATGCACTCAAAAGTTTATTGTTGTTGTTCAGTCTCACAGTCGAGTCCGACTCTTTGCAACCCCTTGGACCAAGAAGAAGAAGAAGATATTGGATTTATATCCCGCCCTCCATTCCAAAGAGTCTCAGAGCGGCTCACAATCTCCTTTCCCTTCCTCCCCCACAACAGACACCCTATGAGGTAGATGAAGATATTGGATTTATATCCCACCCTCCACTCCGAGGAGTCTCACAGGGGCTCACAATCTCCTTTACCTTCCCACCCCCCCACAACAGACACCCTGTGAGGTAGATGAAGATATTGGATTTATATCCCGCCCTCCACTCCGAAGAGTCTCAGAGCGGCTCACAATCTCCTTTCCCTTCCTCCCCCACAACAGACACCCTGTGAGGCAGATGAAGATATTGGATTTATATCCCACCCCTCCACTCTGAAGAGTCTCAGAGTGGCTCAGTCTCCTTTCCCTTCCTCCCCCACAACAGACACCCTGTGAGGCAGATGAAGATATTGGATTTATATCCCACCCCTCCACTCTGAAGAGTCTCAGAGTGGCTCACAGTCTCCTTTCCCTTCCTCCCCCACAACAGACATCCTGTGAGGCAGATGAAGATATTGGATTTATATCCCACCCTCCACTCCGAAGAGTCTCAGAGCGGCTCACAATCTCCTTTCCCTTCCTCCTCCACAACAGACACCCTATGAGGTAGGTGGGCCTGAGAGGGCTCTCACAGCATCTGCCCTTTCAAGGACAACCTCTGCCAGAGCTATGGCTGACCAAGGCCATTCCAGCAGGTGCAAGTGAAGGAGTGGGGAATCAAACCTGGTTCTCCCAGATAAGAGTCTGTGCACTTAAGCACTACACCAAACTGGCTCTCTATGTCACGCCAGGCCCTCCTGTCTTCTACCATCCTCCGAAGTCTGCTCAAATTCTTGTTTGTTACATCAGTAACGCTGTCCAGTCATCTCCTCTTCTGCCATCCCCTTCTTCTTTTGCCTTCTGTCTTTCCCAGCATCAGGGCCTTCTCCAGCGAGTGCTCACTTCTCATTGGGTGGCCAAAGTATTTGAGCTTCAGCTTCAGCATCTGACCTTCCAGGGAACAGTCTGGGCTGATTGCCCTTAGGACTGACTGATTTGATCTTCTTGCAGTCCAAGGGACTCTCAAGAGTCTTAAACCCAGAATTAAACTTCGTTGGTCTTAAAGGTGCCACTGGGCACAAACCTGGTTCAATCTGGATTAGGTAAAGCTCTATATGCCTTAAACTTTATAAAAGTGTGTGGCAGGTGGGGGGGGGGGGATGATTTTTTTTCTTTTGATTTGTGCCTTATATCACAAAAACGGTAATGTTAAGAGGAATTATTAGTATTTAGTTCTTTGTAGAGGAATCTATTGGCTTCCCAACAGGATTTTAAAATTTGAAACTGGCCACTTGGCTCATGAGTTATAGCTCAGTTTAGGAAAGGTAGGGGGAGAAAATCAATGTTGGCCATCCTGATGACATCATAAAACTCTTAATAAAATGCTTTCTTGCATCGGGTTGCTATTGGCTGGGGGGATATGTTAATGAGTTATGCTAATAAGCTCCGCCACCTATTTTTCTACAAAACGACCCCAATTCAGAGCAATACAGCTATCCACTAGTGTTCCCTCTAAACTGACTTAGTGAGAGCTCTGACAGAAGCTGCCCTTTCAAGGACAACTCCTATGAAAGCTATGGCTGACTCAAGGTCACATCAGCAGGCGCATGTGGAGGAGTGGGGAATCAAACACGGATCTCCCAGATAAGAGTCTGCACAATTAACGACTACACCGAACAGGCTCTGTAGTAGGTGATGGGGAAGGCCCCTTCCTGAGACCCTAGAGAGCCAATGCCAGTCTGAATAGAAAGTACTGACCCTGGTGGACTGTTGAGTTGGCTGTGACTCCTTGGGAGAGCACCTATTTGGCATACAGAAGATCCCAGGTTCGATTCCCGGCATCTCCAGTTAAAAGGATTTGGCAATAGGTGATATGACAGATCTCTGCCTGAGACCCTGAAGAGCCACTGCCAGCATGAGTAGACAATACTGACTTTGATAGAACAAAGGTCCAACTCAGTACAAGGCAACTTCATGAATTGTTCCTTGGTCACCTCCCAGTCAAGTACAAACCAGGGCTGATTCAAGAACTGCTTAACTTCCAGGTTCTGATGAGATCAGGCTAACCATGTCTTTCCTATGCATAGCAACCCGGGGCTTTTTGGGGTGGCCGGTCTCCCATCCAAGTACGAACCAGTGCTCACCCCACACTGCTTCCAAGATCACGCTGGCCTGGGCTATCCAGGTCAGGACATTATCACGTTTTAAAGAAGACATCAGTCTCTAAGCCTTGTTTGGTGAAGTGGTTTGGTGCAGACTCTTATCTGGGAGAACCCGGCTTGATTCCCCACTCCTCCACTTGCAGCTGCTGGAATGGCCTTAGGTCAGCCATAGTGGTTAAGTGGGCGGACTCTTATCTGGGCGAACCCGGTTTGATTCCCCACTCCTCCGCTTGCAGCTGCTGGAATGGCCTTGGGTGAGAGCCCTCTTCAGCCCCACCCACCTCACAGGGTGTCTGTTGGGTGGGGGGAGAGATAAAGGAGATTGTGAACCGCTCTGAGACTCTGACATTCATAGTGGAGGGCGGGATATAAATCCAATATCTTCTTCTTCTTGTTTGTTGGGACCTCCAGAGGAACTGGTTGGCTACTGTGTTCAGACAGGATGCGAGTCTAGATGGACCCTCACTGGTCTGATCCAGCAAGGCTCTTCTGAGGTTCTTCTTAGGGGAAAGCCTCGGCCTCTCTGCCCTGTTGTTGGCCCTCCAGAGGAACTGGTTGGTCACTGTGTGAAACGGGGTGCTAGACTAGATAGATCATTGGTCTTATGTTCTTCTCAGGGGAAGACCTCGGCCTCTCTGCCCTGCTATTGGCCATCCAGAGGAACTGGTTGGTCACTGTGTGAGACGGGATGCTGGGTTAGATAGATCATTGGTCTTATGTTCTTCTCAGGGGAAGACCTCAGCCTCTCTGCCCTGCTATTGGCCATCCAGAGGAACTGGTTGGTCACTGTGTGAGACGGGATGCTGGGTTAGATAGATCATTGGTCTTATGTTCTTCTCAGGGGAAGACCTCGGCCTCTCTGCCCTGCTATTGGCCTTCCAGAAGAACTGGTTGGTCACTGTGTGAGACAGGATGCTGGACTAGATGGTCCACTGGTCTGATCCAGAAGAGTTTTTCTGATGTTCTTATCAGGGGAAGGTCTTGGCCTCTGTGTCCTGTTGTTGGCCCTCCAGAGAAACTGGTTGGCCAGTGTTAAGACAGGATGCAGGTCTAGATGGACCACTGCCATGATCCAGCAGGGCTCTTCTGATGTTCTTACGTTTACAGGTACACTCTAATGGAACAAACGGCATCATTAGCCGGCCCGCAAATGTTCACCAGTCATGAAACCATGCCAGCTCGACCAGGTGGGATGCCACCGTAGCTCCAACATGAACGCATCCCACAGTTCATTCGGCCATCTGCTGTTTGTTCATAACACACTTGAATTTTAAAGGGCACAGAGAAGAGCACAATGATTCATCCAGGATGGAGGAACCGCCAAGAGCCTTTTTGGAGCCGCTGATTTCTGGATTTTGGTTTTGACGGGAAGGAAGGAACTGGGCCACGATGACTGAGGACCGACGTGTTGGTTCACAGCCTACTCAGGGGGACGGAGTAGAATAAGGACAGCAGAACTGGAGGGGAGTCCGCTGAATCTTCTGGTCCGATTCCCTGGCTCTTTGGGGAGGGACGGTGGCTCAGCGGTAGAGCATCTGCTTAGTAAGCAGAAGGTCCCAGGTTCAATCCCCAGCATCTCCAACTAAAAAAGGGTCCAGGCAAATAAATGTGAAAAACCTCAGCTTGGGACCCTGGAGAGCCGCTGCCAGTCTGAGTAGACAATACTGACTTTGATGGACCAAAGAGGGTCTGATTCAGTAGAAGGCAGCTTCATAGGTTAGTAGGTTTGGCAACATACAACCATCTCATTTAAACAGGGCTGTCAGGGGGGGTTTTGTAACAGGAACTCCTTTGCATATTAGACCACACCTCCCTGATGTAGCCAATCCTCCAAGAGCTTACAGGGCTCTTAGTACAGGGCCTACTGTAAGCTCCAGGAGGATTGGCTACATCAGGGGTGTGTGGCCTAATATGCAAAGGAGCTCCTGATAGAATTCCACTCCTGAGGCCACACCTCCCTGATGTAGCCAATCCTCCAAGAGCTGACAGGGCTCTTAGTACGGGGCCTACTGTAAGCTCCAGGAGGATTGGCTGCATCAGGGGTGTATGGCTTAATATGCAAAGGAGTTCCTGCTACCAAAAAAGCCCTGAAGTGAAAGTCGGTACAAAGAACATGAAGGATTTGGGAACACTAAGGACTTGTTTACTGTGAAGCTGTTTTTGGACTTGGGTGTCATCCGCGACGCTGAGAACGTTTCTACTCCATTGTATGCTTGCACACTTATAATCCATCACATCAGGCTCCTCAAAGGCACCTCCGCGGAGGTTTTTGCAATATTTAATATATATTTAAATTTAATTGATTAATCAATAAACGCGAAGCAGTTAATCAATGGAGGCCTTTAAATGGCTGACAACCGCAAAGAAAACCACACCTGTTCCGAGAGGGTGGCCAGGCAGCTGAAATCAAAGGATTGCTCACTATTGGGGAAATGCCAATTAACTCGAACAGCTCGGGATTCTTCATTGATTCCCGTCTTCAATCGCACATTGTCCCCGAGGGCGGGGGAGTGGAGCGGCTTTGCTTAAATATGCCAGATTTAGCTTCACCATGTCAAAATGCTTAATGGATGTGTTGGGCTCCAGGAGATCTGCGTCCCAGAGTTTCTCGGTTCCCAAGTCCGAATAGCAGCCAAATACAAGTCTATCTCAATGGCCAAAATAAGATGTTTGCTTATTTTCCCAAAGTCATGGGAACCGCTGTGTCTTTCTGGCCATCTCTCTGTTTCTCTTTCGCTCCTGTCACTTTGCTCTCTACATCTGTCTCTCTGATTCCTCTTCCTACACTCCCATGAGACCACTTAGCTCATCTCCAAGGTATTTTTCTCCCTGTTTTTCCAATTCAGACAAGCTTCTAGAGACAAAACCACTAGAGCCAAACTGTAGGTTGTGGTGGTGGTGTGGGGGGGGACAGAATACGGAACATGAATGCTGTTTTAAAATAAGGAGTTCTGAGGGGCGGGGCTTTAATTTGGAAGCAAAGGAACGTAAGAACATTAGAAGAGACCTGCTGCATCGGAACAGCAAAGGTCCATCTAGTCCAGCATCCTGTCTCACACAGAGGCCAAACAGTTCCTCTGGAGGGCCAACAACAGGGCAGAGAGGCTGAGGCCTTCCCCTGAGAAGAGCATCAGAAGAGCCCTGCTGGATCAGACCAGTGATCCATCTAGTCCAGCCTCCTGTCTCAGACAATGGCCAGCCAGTTCCTCTGGAGGGCCAACAACAGGGCACAGAGGCTGAGGCCTTCCCCTGAGAAGAGCATCAGAAGAGCCCTGCTGGATCAGACCAGTGGTCCATCTAGTCCAGCCTCCTGTCTCAGACAGAGGCAAACCAGTTTCTCTGGTTCTTGTATTGTGAGAAAGGAAGAAAAGTACTTCTTTCTCTATTTTCTCCATCCCATGCATTATCTTGTAAACCTCTATCATGTCACCCTGCAAGAGTGGCTTACAATCTCCTTTATCTCCTTCCCCCACAACAGGCACCCTGTGAGGTGGGTGGGGCTGAGAGAGCTCTCCCAGAAGCTCGTGGGCATTCGGTGAAATTGCTGAGCAGACAGGTTAAAACGGATAAAAGGAAGTACTTCTTCACCCAAAGGGTGATTAACATGTGGAATTCACTGCCACAGGAGGTGGTGGCGGCCACAAGCATGGCCACCTTCAAGAGGGAGTTAGATAAAAATATGGAGCAGAGGTCCATCAGTGGCTATTAGCCACAGTGTGTTTGTGTGTGTGTGTGTGTGTGTGTGTATATATATATATATATATATATATATACACGCACACACACACACACACACACACTTTTTTTTGGCCACTGTGTGGCACAGAGTGTTGGACTGGATGGGCCATTGGCCTGATCTAACATGACTTCTCTTATGTTCTTATGTTCTTTTTCAGAGAGAAGAGTGGAGTATAAATCTGCAGTCTTCTGCTAATGATTATTATTCTGTTCCTGTGCTCAAATGCGATGTATCTTCTGTGTTCCAAGGAGTGTTGCGACTATAACTGAAAGTTTGGGCAATCAGTCTGGTTTCCCCCCTCCCTTCCCGGTGTACTAGAAGTGCCTTATGGGTCCCAAGGAAAAAAGACTGAGGGAGGAATAAGAGCCATAGCAGGGGGAAACTGAGGGCTGGGAAGAATGGGACTCCTCTCCCCTGGAATATGTTCCAGCCCCCCCCTGCCCCCACAATAATAAATACCCAACCTGCAATCTAAGAACTCAGTCAGTTTCCCATTGCCCGCACAACCATGACGGTTTCACAATGTTCCGAAGGATGCTTTTGAAAGGTTCTGTACCTAGTAATTTCCCGATAGGTTATTTTTTTTTTTAAAAAAAAAAAACACTATTGAATTTTGTGTTAAGAATGAGAACAGCAGCAGAATATCTCGCCGAGAGCACTTATCGGATACATTTGGGCCCATCCCTCCCCCGCTGCAAAGGTCAATCGCTTTGTGTTCACTGACGGAGACAATTCTGTTCTTCAATTAAATACTAAACTCGCCCCTGAGTTACCTGTACTTATGGTACTTGCGGCAGAGAAACATCAGGTGGTTCTTGGCTGACTCAGAGGAGTTCGGTGGTTCAAGGAACAAGGCAGTTTGAAGTCCAAATTATGTGAGGCGGGAGAGCTAGAGTCCGAATGTGGGCTGGGAGACTACTGGGCAGACACAAATTCTTATGAAAGTAGGGCAGACAGGCTGAGGCCTTCCCTTGAGAAGAACATCAGAAGAGCACTGCTGGATCAGACCAGTGATCCATCTAGTCCAGCATTCTGTCTCACACAGTGCCCGAGCAGTTCCTCTGGAGGGCCAACAACAGGGCAGAAAGGCCAGGGCCTTCTCCTGAGAAGAACATCAGAAGAGCTCTGCTGGGTCAGACCAGTGAGGGTCCATCTAGTCCAGCCTTCTGTCTCACACAGTGGCCAACCAGTTCCTCTTGAGAGCCAACAACAGGGCAGAAAGGCCAAGGCCTCCCCCTGAGAAGAACATCAGAAGAGCCCTGCTGGGTCAGACCAGTGAGGGTCCATCTAGTCCAGTCTCCTGTCTCACACAGTGGCCAACCAGTTCCTCTGGAGGGCCAACAACAGGGCAGAGAGGCTGAGGCCTTCCCCTGAGAAGAGCATCAGAAGAGCCCTGCTGGATCAGAGCAGTGGTCCATCTAGTCCAGAATCCTCTCATACAGTAGCCAGCCAATCATTTAGGGTCGCCAATCCCTAAGTGGCACCTAGAGATCTGCTTTAACAATTGATCCACGGACAACCAAGATCAGTTCCCCTGGAGAAATTGGCTGATTTGGAGTGTGGAGTCTATGGCATTATAGAAGAAGAAGATATTGGATTTATATCCCGCCCTCCACTCCGAATCTGAGTCTCAGAGCGGCTCACAATCTCCTTTATCTTTCTTCCCCACAACAGACACCCTGTGAGGTTGGTGGGGCTGAGAGGACTTTCACAGCAGCTGCCCTTTCAAGGACAACTCCTGCGATAGCTATGGCTAACCCAAGGCCATTCCAGCAGCTGCAAGTGGAGCAGTGGGGAATCAAACCCGGTTCTCCCAGATAAGAGTCCGCACACTTAACCATGACACCAAACTGGCTCTCCAGAGGTCCCTTCCTCCCCAAGCCCCACCTTCTCCAGGCTCCACGCCAAAAATCTCCAGGTACTTCCCAACCTAGAGCTGGAAACCATTGTTTGACTTAGGCATTTTACCTCACTGAGGTCCCTCCGCTTCCAAAGCTCTGGTCTCCTTAGGCTCCACCCCCAAATCTCCAGGAATTTCCCAACTCAGATTTGGCAACCCCACATCGTTTGTTGGGGGTAAGAGAGAGATTAGTTCTCTTCTCGGATTTGCAACCAAACTATTTGCCTTCTCCCCAAACTATTTAGTGACTGTTGTTGTAAATAGAATCACATCCCGTACGTTTCTAAAAATTCCCCTCCCACCCTTTCCTTGTTGCTCCCCCCACACAGACACAATTTTTAAAATGACACAGTTGTGAATTTTGGGCCTCTTTGTTCTAAACGGACCACCCCAGCTCCCAGAAGATAATATTTAGCTGCTTTTTGACCGATTTTTTGTTTCAACAACTTCTGTCAGTGAAGTCGGAAATTCTTCCTCAGGAACCGTTCGTAACATGGTCTGCTTCCGCAGTGCCCAAAATAAAATGGATATTTTTCTCACACACACACACACACAAAAATAATATTGCACACACACAACTGTTCTGGAGTAACACTTCAGCCAGGCAGCCTGACGCAACCCACCCGGCTGATCCCTTATAATTTCTTTTCCAGAACATTCATTTTGAGAAGTGCCTCATGAATCATTGGACACAGTCTCTCTCCCACATCAGCTCCTGATGAGTAAAGCGTTGCGCTGAATTTCCCTCCGTCGCACCAGCCTCTTTTGGTTTTCTTTTTTTTTAGAGATGTGCTACGGAATGGTTCATTTCTAAAATGGGAGAGCGGTCACAGACAACTGTCTTGAACCTGTCATAGGAATGGGTACACTCGGTAGGAGAAACAAAAATGTCTTCCACATAGAATAGTAAAGAGTCCAGCAGCACCTTTTAAGACTTAACAAATTTTACTGTAGGATAAGCTTTCGAGAAACACAGCTCTCTTCATCAGCTTCTGACTGCAGCAACAGACTAACACGGCTAACCCTTCTGGATCTACTTCCACATAGAAAGAGCCTGTGTTGTCTAGCGTTTAGACTAGGAGTGGCCAAACTGTGGCTCAGGAGTCACACGTGGCTCTCACACATAATGAGTGGCTTTCAAAGTCCCCATTGCTCCATCAGCTGCCTTGGAGAAGGCATTTGTCTCTTTAAATGCATTTAAAGTTGCTTTCTTTTCACCTCTTCCTATCTCCCCACCTTCCTTCCTCCCTAGGAAGGACGGAGAGGTGGAAAGCAAACAACTTTTAACTTTAAATGCATTCTCCAAACTGCTGGTTGTCTTGGCTTGGAGAAGTGATGTAAAGAAATGTCTTCTCCAATCCAGCCGACAGGGCAGTGGGGGCTTTGAAACTGTGTGTGAAAGAGCCACGTGGCTCCCAAACCACAGTTTGGCCACCCCTGGGTTAGATGGAGGGCTTTTGGTGTAGTGAGCCAGTTTGGTGTAGTGGTTAAGTGTGCGGACTCTTATCTGGGAGAACTGGATTTGATTCCCCACTCCTCCACTTGCACCTGCTGGAATGGCCTTGGGTTAGCCATAGCTATCGCAGGAGCTGTCCTTGAAAGGGCAGCTGCTGTGAGAGCCCTCTCAGCCTCGCCCACCTCACAGGGTGTCTGTTGTGGGGGGAGAAGACATGGGAGATTGTAAACCACTGAGTCTCTGGCTCAGGGAGAAGGGCGGTTTATAAATCTGCAATTCTTCTTCTTCTTTAAAATGCCGTTGGCCATTCTCTTACAGGCAGGATTTGTATGCAAAATGAGATGAAGCGGCATCTGAATGAAGAGGCCTTCGTTTCCCTGCTAAGTAGGTGCCCCGCGCTGTTTGATGGTCAGGATGGCACGATGGATTGTCAGGGGCGGTCCTGATTCCACGTCCCTGGGTTTGACGTGCACTGAGTTAGGGGGTGGGGAGCATTCAATCTCTGCTCATTTTTTTTCTTTTCTAAACGTTCTTTACAATTAAATGTAGTTAGGATTGCCGGGTCCAACTCAAGAAATATCTGGGGACTTTGGGGGTGGAGCCAGGAGACCTTGGGGGTGGAGCCGGGAGCAAGGGTGTGGCAAACACGATTGAATAACCCTAGACCTGTCTGAGTTGCAGCCCCCACAGGTTTTGACGAGCGCCGGGCCGGAGCACTGAATCCACCCACTCCATTCCTGTGGTTCTCGCCTCTCGGCTGCGCTCGAGGGTACAGGGAGTAAACAATGGATGCGGCAGAGCAGGGAATGTTCCGGAACATTCTGCCACGAGGAAATGTGTTTTGTCAACGTGTCCCTCCACCCAGTACCGTCAGAAGGCCAGATGGATCCCCGGTACCCTCTCTCCGGTGCTTCGCACATAGCAACGGGAAGGTTACGATTTTGCAGCCTGAAGGAAACAAAAAAACCCCAAAAACCCGCAGCAGATTTCCAGTATGTGCTATCATAAAAGGAGATCTCGAAATAACTCTAACCTTTTGGACAACAGCAGCAAAGGACTATAAGCGAGCGGCCTCCAGGAATGTGTATTCAGCTGTGTTTTGCCGCCGGGCAGACGGACAATATTCCCAGGTCTTTTGTGCTACCATAATAATTCCTCAGTTTTCCTTTTTTTTCCAGGAACGGGGAGGAACAAAACAAAACAAAATAGAGAGAGAGAGAGACGCTGCTACGGTTTGTCAGAAATAGGCCTGGTCTCCAGAACTCCAGGCTGCGGTGAGGGAAAACACGTCTGACCTTTATGAGGGAAATGTCTGCCCCTCGATCTGGAATTGGTGTTTGCCTTTCAGGCTGAAGGGTATAAAGAGCAAATGCTGCAAAAGGTGGGGGTGGGAGAGGAGACAGAAGCCGCAAACTCTTCTTGGAGTAAACAACGAAAGCTGTCGAGCAGACAATGTCCTGGAACATTCTGCCGTGGGGAAATGTATTTACGGATAAACAGGTGGGGATGCGCAGTTGGGTGTGCTCTCTGGGGCACATCTTTACCGAGCACGTCTGATTTAGCCTGTCTTTCTACCCGGAAACCCAGGGGACATGGTTCTTCCTCTCCCTATCCGATATTCGCAACAGCTTCGCCAGGTGGGTAAGGCAGAGAGATTGCAAGCGGCCCAAGTTCATTCGGTGAGCTTTGGGGCAGTGCGGGAATTCAAATCGTGTCCTCCAGATCCGAGCCTGATCATTGGCTCTCCGGTCTGCCGCTCACACAGGTCAGCCCCTTAACGGCAGTGCCCACGTGGGGAAGAGGGAGGGATGCCCGCTTCGGGTTGGAAGATACCTAGAAATGTGGTGGGTGGAGCCTGAAGTGGGCGGGGCTGGATATGGGAGGGATGGCAGCAGGCTCACCATGTATTGTAGCCCGCCTTCCAACGTCACCATTTTCTCCATGTGAACGTATCCCTGTCTCCTGGAGATCCAGAGGCTGGCTTTCCAAGGAGGGAGCTAGTCTGTACTTCACTTCTCCATGTAATTACAAAACAGGTACCGTATTTGCCGGCGTATAAGACCACTGGGCGTATAAGACGACCCCCCCAGCATTTCCACTCAAAATATAGAGTTTGTTATATACTCGCCGTATAAGACTACCCCCTCTTCCGCACACCTTCCACACACCAAATAAAAGGTAAAAGAACATCCGGCCCGCCCCTGCATCTCCCTGTGACCGGCACTAGTGCGCAAGTGCGCATGTGTGAGCTCTGCTTCCCGCCGAGCAGAACGGGCCGGTCACACCGAAAAGGCTGGCACCCCTGTTTCACCGCTGATGCTCGCCGCAGCCACGCTGATGACCCGCCGCGGCCGCGCTGGATACCGCGCGATACTGGACGGTATGTAGAATGAGGTGGGCGGGCATCGGGAGGCCACTATGGGCACCAGGCGAGTATCGGAAGGCCACTATGGGCAGCTATGTCTATCCCAAGTGCACCCGGCGTATAAGACGACCCCCCCACTTGGAGGCATGTTTTTCAGGGCAAAAAAGTAGTCTTATACGCCAGCAAATGCGGTAATTGGTAATGGTATTGAGGACAAATAAACAGATTTCTTAAAGCTGTCAAGTCACGCAGCTGACTTACGGTCACGCTGTGGGCTTTCCAAGGCAGGAGACATTTCAGGGGTGGCTTTGCCATTGCCTGCCTCTGCGTAGCAACCTTTGGAGGTCCCCCATCCAAGCACTAACCAAGGTTGGCCCTGCTTAGATTCTTATGGCAGCCCTGTAGGGTTTCCAAGACAAGAGACATTTCAGAGGTGGCTTTGCCATTGCTGCCTCCATGTCACAGCTCTGGTTTTCCTTGGAGGTCACCTATCCAAATACTAGTCAGGGCGAACTCTGCTTAGCTTCTGAGATCTGATAAATCAGATCAGGCTTAGGCTGAGCTAACCAGATCATGGATGGATGGGTGGATGGATGGAGGGATAGATCGGTGGGTAGGTGGATGGGTGGAAGAAGAAGGCTGCAGATTTATACCCCGCCCTTCTCTCTGAATCAGCGACTCAGAGCGGTTTACAATCTCCTATATCTTCTCCTCCCACCATAGACACCCTGTGAGGCGGGTGGGGCTGAGAGGGCTCCCACAGCAGCTGCCCTTTTAAGGACAACTCCTACAAGAGCAAGGCCATTCTACCAGGCCTCATTTAGGGCAGGAGTGGAGCTCTAGAACCTCGAGATTTTATTGTGATCTTTTTTCTTAAACCACCACACACACACACACACACAAATGCTGCCCACTCCCAGATCCACCCCCCAAGTCTCCAGGTATTTTCCAACACAGACCCGACAACTCTATTGAGTAAAATAGTATTTCCTTTTGTTCGGCTTGAACCACTGCCCATCAGCTTCATTGGAGACCCTTGAGTTCTAGTATTTGGGAAGAGGAAGAAAAATGTACAGCTCTGTAGAGCCAGTTTGGTATTATGGTTAAGTGTGCGGGCTCTTATCGGGGAGAACCGGGTTTGATTCCCCACTCCTCCACTTGCACCTGCTGGAATGGCCTTGGGTCAGCCATAGCTCTCGCAGAGCTGTCCTTCAAAGGGCAGCTTCTGTCAGAGCTCTCTCAGCCCCACCCACCTCACGGGGTGTCTGCTGTGGGGGTTGAAGCTATAGGAGATTGTAAGCCGCTCTGAGTCTCTGATTCAGAGAGAAGGGTGGGGTATAAATCTGCAGTCGTCATCGTCGTCTTCTTCTTCTTCGTAATGGCTTGCGTTTCAATCCAAGGTTTTTGTAATCCCGCTCACAAAGGTTCCCCGAGAGAGGCAGCATTTTTTAAAAAAAACAACCCTAAATGAATGCATTTGCAGCCAGTTCACCATTCTGCGGAAGGCCGCGACAAGAGGGAAAGGCGGAGGAACAAAAACGCCTTGTTTACCTATGAGCGGCTGTGCCTCGATCAAGGTGTTTGAATGAGGAGGGCCAAAAATAGACCTGCTCCCCAAAAGACTTTGATCAACAGGGAAAGACAAGGGGAGGGACGGAACCGTTGGCAGCTCAGCTAATGAAGTGCAGGGCTTTTTGTGCCAAGTCCCTGGATTACGTGGCTTCCATACAAACATGCCGATGGCTGCAGCAACTGGAGTTTGGGTCTGGATGCCTGGAGGGTTTTCAGTCACGCCAGCTCCCCCCGTTTTCCCTCACCCACCCATGCCATTTCTATGCTGCTTTCACCTGCAGCTAGGGTTGCCAATCCCCAGGTGGGGGCAGGGGATCCCCTGGTTTGGAGGCCCTCCCCCCGCTTCAGGGTCATCAGGAAGCGGGGTGGGGGAGCAGGGAAATGTCTGCTGGGCGCTCCATTATCCTCTATGGAGACCATTTCCAATTAGGTATAATGGTGAACTGTAGGTATCTAGGGCTCGGGGGGGGGCTGTTTATTTAGGTAGAGGCACCAAATTTTCAGCATAGCATTCTGGTGTCTCTCTTCAAAATGCCCCCTCCCAAGTTTCAGAAGGATTGGACCAGGGGGTCCAATTCTAGGAGCCCCCAAAGAAGGTTCCCCTGTCCTTCATTATTTCCAATGGAGGGAAGGCATTTCAAAGGTGTGCCGTTCCTTTAAATGTTAAATCGTGTTTGTCACATCCTTGCTCCCAGCTCCACCCCTGAGGTCTCCTGGCTCCACCCCCAAAGTCCCCAGATATTTCTTGAATTGGTGTGGCAACCAGTTTGGTGTAGTGGTTGCGGACTCTTATCTGGGAGAACCGGGTTTGATTCCCCACTCCTCCACTTACAGCCGCTGGAATGGCCTTGGGTCAGCCATAGCTATCGTAGGAGTTGTTCTCGAAAGGGCAGCTGCTGTGAGAGCCCTCTCAGCCCCACCGATGTCACGGGGTGTCTGCTGTGGGGGGGGGAGAAGATATAGGAGATTGTGAGCCGCTCTCTTTCATTCAGAGAGAAGGGCAGGGTATAAATCTGCAGTAAACCCCCCCCCCTACCTACGGCTGAAGGGACTCAGGCCTACAAGGCAGGATTGCCGGGTCTGTGTTGGAAAATACCTGAAGGCTTTGGGGGTGGGGCCGGGAGAAGGCAGGGTTTGGGGAGGGGAGGGGCGTCAGCAGGATCCAATGCCCTAGAATCCACCTTTCCAAGCAGCCATTTCTCCCAGAGGAGCTGAGCTCTGCCAGTTGGAGACCAATAGTCAAAGCGGGAGATCTCCAGGCCCCACCTGGAGGGTTGGCAGCCCTACTCGAAGGACAGGGCAGCCCTTCTCCCAGTAACTTGGCTACAGGAGGTAGATCCAGCCATGTTGGTCTGAAGCAACAGGAAAGTTTGAGTCCAGTGGCACCTTTTGAGACCAACAAAGTTTAATTCTGTGTATAAGCTTCTGTGTGCAGGCCCAGTTCATCAGATATCTGGAGGATGGGTTAGATTTAGAATCATAGAACCATGGAGTTGGAAGGGACCCCCAGGGTCATCTAGTCCAACCTCCTGCACAGAGCAGGAAACTCACAAACCCCTCCCCCTAAATTCACAGGATCTTCATCGCTGTCAGAGGGCCCTCTAGCCTCTGCTTAAAAACCTCCAAAGGAGAGCCCACCACCTCCCGAGGAAGCCTGTTCCACTGAGGAACCGCTCTAAACTCACAAACCCCTCCCCCTAAATTCACAGGATCTTCATCGCTGTCAGATGGCCCTCTAGCCTCTGTTTAAAAACCTCCAAGGAAGGAGAGCCCACCACCTCCCGAGGAGGAAGCCTGTTCCACTGAGGAATAGCTCTAAACTCACAGACCCCTCCCCCTAAATTCACAGGATCTTCATTGCTGTCAGATGGCCCTCTAGCCTCTGTCGAAAAACCTCCAAGGAAGGAGAGCCCACCACCTCCCGAGGAGGAAGCCTGTTCCACTGAGGAATAGCTCTAAACTCACAGACCCCTCCCCCTAAATTCACAGGATCAGCATTGCTATCAGGTGGCCATCTAGCCTCTGTTTAAAAAGGAGAGCCCACCAACTCCTGTTGGGCCGGAGATTCTTTTAATTTCAACCCACTGGATGTGGACCTACTTCTGGGGCCACAGAAAACAATTCCGCACCATCCTCTCTATAACAGCCCTTCAAGTACTTGAGAATGGTGATCCTATCACCTCTCAGCCGCCTCCTCTCCAGGTTAAACATGTCCACGTTATATTTATATCCCACTCATTCTATGCAGACTCAAGGCAGTTAACAGCATAAAATACACAATAAACAATATTAAAACGATAAAGAATCAAAAAAGTTGCAATGGTACATCATATGTACATCATGTATATATATGACAAAGCAGTAGAGAAGTGCACCTTTAAGACCAGCTAAGTTTTATTCAGAATGCAAGCTTTCATATGCTTTTAAGCTGACTTCATCAGACAAGTTGTCTGATGAAGTCTGCTTAGGAGCATACGAAAGCTTACACACACACACACACACACACACACACACACACACGTAATGATGATACCAACCATGAAAACCTGAAATCTTTGATAAAACTTAGTTGGTCTTAAAGGTGCCCTTGTCTACTGCTTTGTTCTATTGCTACAGACCAACATGGCTGCCTACTGGGATATATATATATATAATGTACACTTCAATTAGAATCATAGAATTGGAAGGGAACTCCATGGTCATCTAGTCCACCCCCTGCCACAATGCAAGAAACTCACAAACACCTCCCCCTAAATTCACAGGATCTTCATTGCTGTCAGATGGCCCTCTAGCCTCTGTTTCAAAACCTCCAAAGAAGGAGAGCCCACCACCTCCCAAGGAGGAAGCCTGTTCCACTGGGGAACTGCTCACTTAACCTTGACAGCATGACAGATGTTCACATCCAGCTAATTTCAGAAGCCAGGGTGACGCAGTCCTTAAAAGTGTTGAAGTCCCTGGAAGAACTGAGTTCCAGTCTTCACTTGTGCCATGGAAGCTCGCTGGGTGACCTCGGGCCTGTTGCATGCTCTCGACCTAAGCTACCTCACAGGGTTGTTGTTACGATTTAAAATGGAAGAGAGGAGAATGATAAGTTAGCTGCTTCGGGTCACCGCAGAAGAAAAAGGTGGGATCTAAATAAAGCAAATTATATACAGGCCTTATTTTGGGCAGGAGCTCACAGGAGCAGAGCTCCGGAACCTCTAAATTTTATCGTGTTCTTTCTTTCTTACCACCCTCCACCCCCTTCCAAATACTTGCCTCTGGGCTTCATTGTTCAACCCCCCCACCCGTGAGATTTGACCAACTTTCTAATATTTCCCCCCACAAAAAAATGAGGAAATAACCAAAACATATAAAGCAGGTAGATGAAAATCTTCCTCCTGCCACGGTGGCCACATAAGAGAAAGTCATTTAAGAAGAAGAAGAAGAATTGCAGATTTATACCCCGCCCTTCTCTCTGAATCAGAGACTCAGAGCAGCTTACAATCTCCTTATCTTCTCCCCCCACAACAGACACCCTGTGAGGTGGGTGGGGCTGGAGAGGGCTCTCACATCAGCTGCCCTTTCAAGGACAACCTCTGCCAGAGCTATGGCTGACCCAAGGCCATTCCAGCAGGTGCAAGTGGAGGAGTGGGGAATCAAACCCGGTTCTCCCAGATAAGAGTCCGCACCCTTAACCACTACACCAAACTGGCTTCCAAACTTAAAAAGTATGATGAGAGCAATGTTCCCTTTAAGCTGAGTTAGCGTGAGCTAGCTCACCGTTTTTTATTCTCCAGCTCACACGTTTTTGTCTTCGCTCAGGAAGGGTGACCCCAAAACTCAATAATTGATGCAGCAGCTCACAACTTGAATGCCAGTAGCCCACAAAGGAGAATTTTTGCTCACAGGACTCTGCAGATTAGAGGGAACATTGGACGGGAGTGAGGTTTTATCCTGACAATTCTAATTCAAGAAGCATTTTAAGGTCAGGGCTGAGCGGATATGATGATGATGATATTGGATTTATATCCCGCCCTCCACTCCGAAGAGTCTCAGAGCGGCTCACAATCTCCTTTACCTTCCTCCCCCACAACAGACACCCTGTGAGGTGGGTGGGGCTGGAGAGGGCTCTCACAGCAGCTGCCCTTTCAAGGACAACCTCTGCCAGAGCTATGGCTGCCCCAAGGCCATTCCAGCAGGTGCAAGTGGAGGAGTGGGGAATCAAACCCGGTTCTCCCAGATAAGAGTCCATGCACTTAACCACTACACCAAACTGGATATAATTCAGTACACCTTGAAGTGATGTCAGGAGTGTGCGGCAGATACAAATAAGTGATGCAAATGAGCTCCAGCACCTCTTCCTCTACAAAATGACCCTGATTAGGTATGTTTTTCAAAGGACCTAGAGAAGATGGTGTTCACCAGTTCTGAGCTGGGACTAAATAGACCAGAGGTGGCCAACGGTAGCTCTCCAGACGTTTTTTTTTTGCCTACAACTCCCATCAGCCCCAGCCATTGGCCATGCTGGCTGGGGCTGATGGGAGTTGTAGGCAAAAAATATCTGGAGAGCTACCTAGGGTTGCCAAGTCCAATTCAAGAAATATCTGGGGACTTTGGAGGTGGAGCCAGGAGACTTTGGGGGTGGAGCCAAGATCAAGGCTGTACAAGCATCATTGAACTCCAAAGGGAGTTCTGGCCATCACATTTAAAGGGACGGCACACCTTTTCCATGCCTTCCTTCCATAGGAAATAATGAAGGATAGGGGCACCTTCTTTTGGGGCTCATAGAATTGGACCTGTTGGTCCAATCTTTTTGAAACTTGGGGGGGTATTTTGGGGAGAGGCACTAGATGCTATACTGAAAATTTGGTGCCTCTACTCCAAAAAACAGCCCCCACAGAGCCCGATACCCGCGGATCAATTCTCCATTATTTTCTATGGGAATAAATCTCCATAGGGAATAACAGAGTTCCCAGCAGACATTTCCCTCCCCTCCCCCAACTTTCTGACGACCCTGAAGCGGGGGGGGGGGCCCTCCAAACCGGGGAATCCCCTGCCCCCACCTGGGGATTGGCAACCCTAGAGCTACCGTTGGCCACCCCTGAGATAGACCATCAACACTTTGTTTTTTGGGTCTAGAAGCAGATTGGCAGCGGGCACAGCGCTTTCGGAATGGCCAAGATGTGTCCCCGGGAACTTGTGCCAACCTGCAGTCGGGCAGCTGCGTCTGGCATCGACTGACGTTTCCAAACCATCTTCAAAGACACCCCGACGCATAATGCACGTCTGTCGTCTAAGCCAGAGGGAGAGAGACGATCGGAGCGTGATGGACACGCCCGGCCACATAAATTACTCAACGCAGATCAGAGCATCGGTTTGAAATGATGTCAAGAGATCTGCTGTCTTTGCGCGGCTTCCGTGGGCGCTCAGCGAAGTGCTGTGAGAGTTCCATGGGATGGTGGCGGCAACAAGGCTGGAATTCCAGCAGGAGCTCCTTTGCATATTAGGCCACACACCCCTGATGTAAGCAGTCCTCCACGAGCTTACAAAAAAGAGCCTTGTAAGCTCTTGGAGGATTGGCTACATCAGGGGGGTGTGGCCTAATATGCAAAGGAGCTTCTGCTAGAATTCCACCCCTGGGTGGTGGAATGTCATTGTCGAGAGTCCTCCGATTTAGCGTTGGGAATTGTTATGTGAAAAGGAAAAAAAAGGAAAGCCTTATAAATAATGAAACGTTGCTGCACGGCAGCTATTTTTATCCGGGGATCATTAGGCTGTTCTGCTCTCTTTGCTCTCAGATCAAACCAAATTGATCTCCAAATGTGTGGGTATATAAATACAGGCTGTTTCCCAAGACACCCTTTTCCCTTATCAGTCTAAGTGCTGAATGTTTAATATATATATATATATCTGTGAAATTTCTTCTGCCTTCGGGAGTTCATTGGACATAAGAAGAGACTTGCCGGATCAGACCAGAGGTCCCGCCAGTCCAGCATCCTGTCTCACAGACTGGCCAACTGGTTCCTTTGGAGGGCCAACAACAGGGTAGGGAGGCCGAGGCCTTCCCCTGAGAAGAACATCAGAAGAGCCCTGCTGGATAAGACCAGTGATCCATCTAGTCCAGCCTCCTGTCTCACACAGTGGCAAGCCAGTTCCTCTGGTGGGCCAACAGGGCAGAGGCTGAGGCCTTCACCTAATAAGGACATCAGAAGAGCCCTGCTGGATCAGACCAGTGAGGGTCCATCTAGTCCATCACCCTTTTCTCACACAGTGGCAAGCCAGTTCCTCTGGCGGGCCAACAACAGAGCAGAGACTGAGGCCTTCACCTAATAAGGACATCAGAAGAGCCCTGCTGGATCAGACCAGTGAGGGTCCATCTAGTCCATCACCCTTTTCTCACACAGTGGCAAGCCAGTTCCTCTGGAAGGCCAACAACAGGGCAGGGAGGCTGAGGTCTTCACCTAATAAGGACATCAGAAGAGCCCTACTGGATCAACCCAGTGGTCCATCTAGTCCAGCCTCCTATCTCACACAGTGGCCAGCCAGTTCCTCTGGTGGGCCAACAGGGCAGAGGCTGAGGCCTTCACCTAATAAGGACATCAGAAGAGCCCTGCTGGATCACACCAGTGAGGGTCCATCTAGTCCATCACCCTTTTCTCACACAGTGGCCAGCCAGTTCCTCTGGCGGGCCAACAACAGAGCAGAGACTGAGGCCTTCACCTAATAAGGACATCAGAAGAGCCCTGCTGTATCAGACCAGTGGTCCATACAGTCCAGCATCCTGTCTCACACAGTGGCCATCCACTTCCTCTGGAGGGCCAACAACAGGGCAGAGAGGCTGAGGCCTTCACCTAATAAGGGCATCAGAAGGGCCTGCTGGATCAGGCCAGTGGTCCATCCAGTCCAGCATCCTGTCTCACAGCCGGTTCCTCTGGAGGGCCAACAACAGGGCCAAGGTTGGCGTGTGGGAGTAGGCTTAGTAGGCAGCGGCCTAGGGCACTGCCTGGCCTAGGGGCGCCATGAGACGCTCCCTCTCCCATGTCCGCTGCCTTTGGACCTTCGCCAAGGCCAAAGTTGGGGGGGCATGGCAGCACGGATGTTCAGTCGGGGTCTGAGCACATGCACTGCATTTGGAACTTCGCTGAGGCTTCCCAAGGCTCCGGAGACTTCGCGCTCGCAAATATACTCGGGGGGGGGGGGCTGAGAAGCAGTTTTCGTCTTGGGGCGTAGAAAACCCTAGTGCTGGGCCTGAGGACGGCAGAGAGGCCAAGGCCTTCCCTGATAAGAACATCCCTGCTGAATCATGCCAGTGGTCCATCTAGGGCAGCATCCTGTCTCACATAGCGGCCAGCCAGTTCTCTTTGTGATTCACCTAGATTTGCAGAAACACCATTTGGCAGGGGATTTTATTACTTTTTATGGCTATCCAGACCAAATGGCCAAGCCACACTGTTTTATGTGACCATGGGATCAGTTAGTTTGCCCTTTTAATCAACAAACCGCATGTATTCCAGCCACAATACCGGATCCCCTCGTCTGATGAAGTGTGCTTAGAGAGCACACGAAAGCTGACGTTCTAAAGAAAACTTGGTTGGTCTTAAAGGTGCCACTTGACTCCTGCTTTGTTCTACAACAGGGCAGAGAGGCTGAGGCCTTCCCCGATAAGAACCATAAGAGGAGCCCTGCTGGATCAGACCAGGGGTGCATCCGGTCCAGCATCCTGTCTCACACAGTGGCCCCCCCCCCAGAGCCCCAGATAGCCAGTCAAGAGCAGGTCTGTCAGAGCTCTCTCAGCCCCACCTACCTCTAGGGTTGCCCAGTCCAATTCAGGAAACATCTGGGGACTCTGGGGGTGGAGCCAGGAGACTTTGGGGGTGGAGCCAGGAGACATTGGGGTGGAGCCAAGATCAAGGCTGTGACAAGCATAATTGAACTCCAAAGGGAGTTCTGGCCATCACATTTAAAGGGACAGCACACCTTTTCAATGCCTTCCTTCCATAGGAAATAATGGATAGGGGCACCTTCTTTTGAGGCTCATAGAATTGGACCCCTTGGTCCAATCTTTTTGAAACTTGAGGGGGTATTTTGGGGAGAGGCACTAGATACTATACTGAAAATTTGGTGCCTCTACCCTAAAAAACAGCCCCCCCCCCGAGCCCCAGATACCAATTCTCCATGATTTTCTATGGGAATAAATCTCCATAGGGAATAGAGTTCCCAGCAGACATTTCCCTCCCCTCCCCCCCCCCCGCTTTCTGACAACCCTGAAGCGGGGGGAGGGCCTCTAAACTGGGGGACCCCCTGCCCCCACCTGGGGATTGACAACCCTACCTACCTCCCAGAGTATCTGTTGTGGGGAGAGGAAGGGAAAGGAGACTGTAAGCCGGTCTGAGACTCGGAGTGAAGAGCGGGGGATATATCCCATCTCTTTTTCTCCTTCCTCCTTTGCAACAACAGACAGAAATGTCTCTGTTTACCAGAGGTGTTTTTTTTCCCATCAATCAGGCTATCAGAACTGATTGTGGTAATGGCCAATTGGGGCTTTGGGCTTTGCCGGTCCCTACCCTGCTTTCTGCCGCAGTTTAAACCCGGAGCGGCTGCTCGGTTTTCAACGGTTGTGTTGATGGCTAATTTTATTTTTAATGAGTCTGCAATGGACTGTCGGCTGGGGATCGCTGGGGATGGGAGGGCGGTTTGGAGATTTTTATTGTTTTGCTTTGCATTCGCCTGCAACTGGATCGTTTGAGCGCAGTTCTTGCACTTGGACTGGAGCGCAGCTCTCGGGAGGGGAGGAGGTACTGATAGTCTGGGAAACCCCTCGGCCCTCCCCAAGTTTACCGAAGGATGGCTTGGATGAATGCAAAGTGAGGTTGCTAACCTCCAGGGGGGGCCTGGAGACCTCTTGGAATTACAACACAGCTCCAGACTACAGAGATCTGTTCCCCCTGGTGAAAACGGCTGCTTTGGAATAGCGTCACACTAGGGTTACCAGTTCCAGGTTGGGAACGGTGTTCCCTCTAATCTGAGTTAGCGTGAGCTAGCTCACAGATTTTCAGCCTCCAGCTCACACATTTTTGTCTTAGCTCCAGAAAAAATGGCCCCGGAACACACTAATTTATGCAGTAGCTCACAATTTGAATGCCAGTAGCTCACGAAGTAGAATTTTTTGCACACAAAAGAGAGTTAGTTTGGTGTAGCGGTTAAGTGCGCGGACCCCTGTCTGGGAGAACCGGGTTTGATTCCCCACTCCTCCACTTGCAGCTGCTGGAATGGCCTTGGGTCAGCCATAGTGGTTAAATGGGCGGACTCTTATCTGGGAGAACTGGGTTTGATTCTCCACTCCTCCACTTGCACCTGCTAGCATGGCCTTGGGTCAGCCATAGTGGTTAAGTGAGAGGACTCTTACCTGGGAGAACTGGGTTTGATTCCCCACTCCTCCACTTGCAGCTGCTGGAATGGCCTTGGGTCAGCCATAGTGGTTAAATGGGCGGACTCTTATCTGGGAGAACTGGGTTTGATTCTCCACTCCTCCACTTGCACCTGCTGGAATGGCCTTGGGTCAGCCATAGTGGTTAAATGGGCGGACTCTTATCTGGAAAAACCGGGTTTGATTCCCCACTCCTCCACTTGCAGCTGCTGGAATGGCCTTGGGTCAGCCATAGTGGTTAAGTGAGATGACTCTTATCTGGGAGAACCGGGTTTCATTCCCCACTCCTCCACTTGCAGCCGCTGGAATGGCCTTGGGTAAGCCATAGTGGTTAAGTGAGAGGACTCTTATCTGGGAGAACTGGGTTTGATTCCCCACTCCTCCACTTGCACCTGCTGGAATGGCCTTGGGTCAGCCATAGTGGTTAAATGGGCGGACTCTTATCTGGAAAAACCGGGTTTGATTCCCCACTCCTCCACTTGCAGCTGCTGGAATGGCCTTGGGTCAGCCATAGCTCTTGTAGGAGTTGCCCTTAAAAGGGCAGCTGCTGTAAGAGCTCTCTCAGCCCCACCTACCTCACAGGGTGTAGGAGGGGGGAAGGTAAACAAGACTGTGAGCTGCTCTGAGACTCTGAGATTCAGAGTGGAGGGAGGGATATAAATCCAATATCATCATAATCATCATCTTCTTCTTCTTTACAAGACTCTGCAGCTTGGAGGGAACATTGGTTGGGAAATACCTGGAGATTTTTTGCGGGGGGGGGGGTAGGTCCTGAGGAGGGTGGGATTCAGGGAGGGGAGGGGCTTCATATTGTGTTAGATGTAAACAAAATCCTTTGCCTTGGAAGGACGGAAGCGTTACACAGTATCCCCGATCCTCCGTGCTTCCTGCTTAAGGGGAAAACGCTGTTCAAACAAATTACAAAGACGGTCTGATTCCAGTGGTAACAAGGGAAAGCAATTTTGCATCCAAAAAAGAAAAGAAAACATCTTACCTGACATATTCAAGTACCTTGTTGTGAACAGATTAACTTCAAAAAGGTGAACTCTACAGCTCCAAGCCCAAGTCAGAGAGAGAAGAAAGAAGAGAGGTCCTAGATAAGATGAAACGGAAGGTGAGCGCTGGCCAAAGAAGCTCAACATCTAACAGATTTTGGAGGGTGGGGAATGCAACTGTCAAGGATACCTGAATGAGAGAATTCTCTTAACCCCTACCCAGGTACTGGGAGGAGGAAACGGAGACTGTATTTGGGGGAACTGCAGTGTTGTATTTTTATTTATTTATTTTAAAAGGTAAAGGTAGTCCCTCGTGCAAGTACCAGTCGTTTTTGACTCTGGGGTGACGTCGCATCATGATGTTTTCACCTCAGACTTTTTACGGGGCGGCTTGCCATTGCCTTCCCCAGTTATCAACACTCCCCCCCCCCCCCCCAGCAAGCTGGGTACTCCTTTTACCGAACTCGGAAGGATGGAAGGCTGAGTCAACCTCGAGCCAGCTACCTGAACCCAGCTTCTGCCGGGATCGAACTCAGGTCGTGAGCAGAGAGCTCGGACCGCAGTACTGAAGTTTTACCAATCTGCGCCACGGGGAATGGGAAAGTCTCCCGGCTCCACCCCCAAAGTCCCCAGGTATTTTCTGAGTCGGACCTGGCAACTCTACTTGTACCAATGTGACGTCTTGTCCCCCTAGAGGCTGCACTTCAAGCCCACTTTCCTCCCCAGGCCTCTCCAAATCCCGAATCCAAACGGTGTGGTTTTGTTGTTCAGGGAGTAGAGCAGCTCGCCCTGCCTAAAAATAGGCCTCTGATCTCATGACAGAGAGCGGCCAGCATTCTTCACCTCTGACATAACCCACTGGGAGTGTTCCTGCTGAAAAAACACAAACAAGATGTACTCTCTGGCTGGCTGGCTGCGAGAGAGGCGGCTGGCAGATGTGCTTACAGTAAAAACAGGCCCTGCGCGAGGGCCCCCAGATGTCGGAGCTGTTCTCAGAGCCCGGCCCAGCCCAGTTTCTCCTTCTTCCTCCACGGCTACAAGAAAACCGCACAGCTGACTGCGGTCACGGGGCACTCTTCTTCTCCAGACTGCTGACGGGCCGACTCCGCGCACACCCACAGAATGCGCGCTCCACCCTGTCCGTGCAAACAGCTTGGATCTTTTCGTGGATCCGAGTCAAATGCATGTCAAAGGAGGAGGGGAATCACCCCCCCTTCAAAAAAAAGGCATTGGGAACAGGGAACGGTTTGTTTGGAATCACTTCCCAGGGTGGGGTGGGAACGGGGAACCAGACTTGATTGACAGAAGGCCGTTTCGAAAAGCCTAGAGCTGTTTTTGGTCTCTTTGGGACAGAAGACCGGGCCAAAGCCCTGTTTACGTAAACAGCTCCCTCTGTTTCACAACCCCCATATCGTGCTGTTAACCCTTCCTGGGTTATTTGAACCCGGGTCTGGCTTCAAATGTTCATCTGTTTGGGACTCATTTTGAGCAGGAGCTCACAGGAGCAGAACTCTGGAAACTCTAAATGTTATTGTGCTCTTTCTTTCTTTAAAAAGGTAAAGGAAAGGTCCCCTGTGCAAGCACCCGTCGATTCCGACTCTGGGGTGACGTTGCTTTCAAGTTTTCATGGCAGACTTTTTACGGGGTGGTTTGCCGTTGCCTTCCCCGGTCTTTTACACTTTCCACCCAGCAAGCTGGGGACTCATTTGACCGACCTCGGAAGGACGGAAGGCTGAGTCAACCTCGAGCCCCCACACACCCCCAAAAAATACTCGCTTCTGGGCTCCGTGGTTCCAACCCTCTGTGAGAATTTTGCTGAGCTCTAAGATTTGACAAACTTTCTAATATTTCCCCCCACAAAAAATGAGGAAATACCCAAAACCTATAAAGCAAGACAGACTGAAATCTTCATCCTGCCACTGTGGCCACAGAGGAAAAAGTAATTTTAAAAGTGTGATGGGAGCAGTATTCCCTCTAAGCTGAGTGAGCGTGAGCTAGCTCACATATTTTTAGGCTCCATCTCACACATTTTTGTCTTAGCTCAGGAAGAATGACTCCAGCGGACAATCGTTTATGAGGAGCTCAGAACTTGAATGCCAGTAGCTCACAAAGTAGAATTTTTGCTCACAAGACTCTGCAGCTTAGAGGGAACATTGGATGGGAGTGAGGTTTTATGATTACAATTCTAATTCAAGAAGCATTTTAAGGTAGATGCTGAGCTGATATAATCTGGTCCATCTTCTGGTGATGTCAGGGGTGTGTGGCTAATGAGCTCCGGCACCTCATTTTCTACAAAATGACCCCTGAATAGATTCACTTACTATCTGCTAGGGATGCCAACTTCCAGGTGGGACTCACCTGGGGATTCCCTGGAATTATAGCTCAACTCTAGACTCCAGGGATTGTTTTTCCTGGAGAAAATGGATGCTTTGAATTGGATTCTTGGGCACTGCACCCCACTGAGATCTCTGTCCTCTCCGGGATCCATCCCAAAATGGCAACCTAGGACTGTCATCAGCAAGCAGCTGGTGATGGACCAGGAGATGTGTCCTCTGCCTCCTTGCTAGACAGTGGACGAGAGCCTGGTGGGCTGATCTCACTTGACCGGGTCTCACCTGTTGCATCAGGGCTGGTGTAGGTTGCTCTGGGTCAGCTACCAGTTGTGAGCCTTGATTAGCCTGCAGCTCCTCTCCCTTAGTTCAGGGCTGACTTCACGAAGTTCCCTGCAGCTGAGGAGTCCCCTTCTCCTGAGGAGTTCCCAGCATGGCTTGTCTCAGCATTGCTTGTCACAGGCTGACCCATGACACTCTGCTTCCCGCTTGCCTTGAAAGCCCCTTGCTGGGGTCGCCCTATGTCAAGGGTGGCCAAACTTGGTTAACGTAAGAGTCATGTAGAATAAATGTCAGATATTTGATAGCTGCAAGGAAGGAAGGAAGGAAAATGGAGAGGGGGAGGGAAGGAGATGTAGAAAGAAAGCGACTTTAAATGTATTCTCCAAGCTCCTGGCTGGCTTGGTTTGGAGAAGTGATTTAAAGAGGCAAATACCATCTCCAAGCTGGCTGATGGGGTGGTGGTGGGGCTTGGAGAGCCACACAGTATTTGTGAAAGGGCCACGTGTGGCTCCCGAGCTGCAGTTTGCCCACCCCTGCTATAATGTAGTGGGTTCGATGCATTGAAGAGGTGATAGTGATCAATAGCACTTTATTAGGTACAGCATAATATAGGGCTGCACTCAAGACTGGAGAACTGGACCCACGGGGCCAACTATATACAACTCAAGGTTCCCGCACAAGCACATTATTGGATCATTCAAACCAGCAGGGGACCTGTGATTGGTTCAGGGCAGCAGGGATTTGGATCCTGCTGCCCACTGTTCCCAAGTCCCCACGCTCCGTTCGTATGGCTCCAATGAGCCCAGTAAAAAGGTAAAGGAAAGGTCCCCTGTGCAAGCACCAGCCGTTTCCAACTCTGGAGTGACGTTGCTTTCACAACATTTTCACAGCAGACTTTTTACGGGGTGGTTTGCCATTGCCTTCCCCAGTCTTTTACACTGCCCCCCCCCCAGCAAGCTGGGTACTCATTTGACCGACCTCGGAAAGATGGAAGGCTGAGTCAACCTGGAGCCGGCTACCTGAACCAGCTTCTGCTGGGATCGAACTCAGGTCGTGAGCAAAGGGCTCTGACTGCAGTACTGCAGCTTTACCACTCTGTGCCACGGGGCTCACTGAGCCCGGTAAGAACACCCAATTCAGTCCTCATTTGAGTCCACATACACAACACCTGCCCTATTGTCAACTCCATGGCATTTGACACAATCAACTCCCCTTCCTCAGCTTCCAAGCCTTTCAAATGCCTTCCGGATTTGTTTCCCTCTGGATGAACCAGATTGCTGTTGAACACCCTGCGCGACTTCCTCGTACACACATATGCACATCCCTTCTGGATCTAGCCCGTCTTGCCTGTTTGAATCCGGCATGCCCTTTCCAGGCAGGCACCAGGGCTCCCAAGCAGATGGCGACGATCGCCGAGAAGCCGCAGGATCGGCGGCATACCTGTGCATCGGAGCGCCAGAGCGTGGCGGAAGGTCTCAGATGACCACCCAAATATGCCTCAGCTGGCACTTGATGCAAAAGGGTTACGTCAGCTCCGGCACAGACGACTTCATGGCTAAAAATACCTGCCGCCCGGTCGTCGCCTGGTTTGGAGAGGTCCCGGAGTTTCTGGAACGAGGCCTAGTAATTCGGGTCACGGGGTGAATGACCTATCGGCCATTGCGACAGGAGGGGGGGAAGCTAGAGGTCATGCCTCGTTTGAATTTTGCTGGTTCAATGCTCGGGTCACATTAGTGGGTCTCCGAGGACTGTCAGGGTAACAGGTGCTGTACGTTAGAAGAGATACGAACCTCACAAGAGCTGGCCGAGTTCATTCAGTGCAAACCATCAGGGGTGTGCCATTTCAGGCAAGACTCAGGCTAGGGAATGTTTCCGTGGAAGAGGGCCAAAGCTGAGAAGAGCAAGCCAACGGGGGAGGAAAAGGAGGTGTGAGATACGGCAGTAGAAGCGAATGGCTTTGGGTGCGGAAGATTCCTTGCTTGGGTTCGGGCATCTCCAGTTACAAAGGTCTCAAGGAGAAGGGCTGGGAAAGACGTCAGCCCAAGGACATTTGTGAAGAGTGGGCTTTCACCTGACTCATTTTAGGATCCCTTACCTGGATGTCCCAGGCTAGCTCGATCTCGTCAGATCTCAGAAGCTAAGGAGGGTCAGCCCCGGTTAGAAGAAGAAGATATTGGATTTATATCCCGCCCTCCACTCCGAATCTGAGTCTTAGAGCGGCTCATAATCTCCTTTGCCTTCCCTCCCCCCACAACAGACACCCTGTGAGGTGGGTGGGGCTGAGAGAGCTCTCACAGCAGCTGCCCTTTCAAGGACAACCTCTGCCAGAGCTATGGCTGACCCAAGGCCATTCCAGCAGGTGCAAGTGGAGGAGTGGGGAATCAAACCCGGTTCTCCCAGATAAGAGTCCGCACACTTAACCGCTACACCAAATTGACTTGGAAGGGAGACCACCAAGGAATTCCAGTGTTGGTAGGCAGAGCAGGCAAAGGCAAACCACTTCTGAAAACCCCAGGGGATAGCCATAGGTTGGCTGTGACTGGATAAGATTTCCCACCACCATCACCTAGGGATATCAAGAAATATCTGGTGGAGCCAGGAGACTTTGGTGGTGGAGCCAGGAGACATTGGGGATGGAGCCAGGAGACTTTGGGGGTGGAGCCAGGAGACATTGGGGTGGAGCCAGGAGACTCTGGGGGTGGAGCCAGGAGCAAGGTTGCGACAAGCATAATTGAACTCCCAAGGAAATCCAGACCATCACATTTTAAGGGGCTGCACACCTTTTAAATGCTTTCCCTCAACTGGAAATAATGAAGGAGAGGGGCTTCTTCTTTGGGGGCTCATAGAATTGGACCCCCTGGTCCAATCTTTTCGAAACTTGGAGGGTATTTTGGGGAGAGGCACTGGACGCTATGCTGAAAATCTGGTGCGTCTATCTCAAGAAACAGCCCCCCCCCCCCGAGCCCCAGATGCCTGCAGATCAATTCTCCATTATACCCTATGGGAATCGGTCTCCATAGGGAATAATAAAGTGCCCAGCAGACAGTTCCTTCCCCCTCAGCTTTCTGATGACCCTGAAGTGGGGGGGGGGGCTCCAAACCGGGTGATTCCCTGCCCCCAGCTGGGGATTGGCAACTCTACTCTCTCCCCCTCTCATGCTGTCATGACCTGAGGCCTAGTGCGGCCTAGAGGGCAGGGAGAAGCCTGCCTAAGAGTAGATACAGGGGCCTACATCTCCCAGGATCTCCTCTGTCCCTCTGATTGGGCGAAGAGGTTTTTGGAGAGAAAACTAGCCCAAGAGAGGTGGGAGGAGAGCATAAATAGGCTTGGCTGAGAAGGAGGTTTGCTCTCTCTGGGAAAGGCTGCACCAAGGTGGTGAGTTTTGGTATTAGGGAAGGGAACATTCAACAAGTCGCATTAGGGCTTTTTTTTTTTTTGCTTTGCATCAACCTTTACTGTTTAGACATTTCACTGTTGCAATGAAAGGTTTTTTTAAAATATTATTACCCACTTGTCCTTTGAGCACTGTAAATAAACTGTTGTTGCTGTTGTTGAACTGCTTGGGTCCTCATGCCTCCTTGGTCACGGGTAAAAGATTTTGCTAAAAAGGAAGATATGGGGATGGTTGGGTGATCTGGGCCCTCCCAGTCAGAGCCTTACCAGAACGGTGGTGTCGAGTCTTAATGGCCTTGGGGTTCATGTGAAGAGGCTTAATGCAGTCTCTTGGCAAGAAATTCCGACCAGCGTAAAAGAAAATCCCCACCTTTAATTGCATTAAAATCATTTACACTTCAGAAAACGCAGCAAACATCCCAGTCTAAAGACTGGGATGTTTGCTGAATTTTCTGAAGTGTAAATGGTAAGGTAAGGGATCCTAAAATGAGTCAGGTGAAAGCCCACTCTTCGCAAATGTCCTTGGGCTGACGTCTTTCCCAGCCCTTCTCCATGAGACCTTTGTAACTGGAGATGCCCGAACCCCCGTTTAAAGCCACAGAAGACTAAAACACAAGCTGGCAAGCGGAAGGACAGTTAAATCTCGTCACACAAACTTGGAGCCTCGAGACAAGTCCGATGCAAAGAGATGGGAGCCTGTGATGTTTTGATCAGCCGTTCACCCTTAGAAGGATGTCCGTTGGAGACTCAGAGCTGCTGGGTTAGAGAAGAAAAGGGAGAGTCCTGCAGCTGAAGCCAATTACACCCCCAGCCATCCTATTCAGACTGGCTTCTATTTCTTACAGGTGTCGGCTAGTAGAAGGCCCTACGTGGTCCCTGCAGTATGACACAAGGACACAAAATGGGGTGCAGGATGCCTCTCCCAGGAGCTTCTCTGCTTATTTGGCCACGCCCCCCTGATGTAGCCAATCCTCCAAGAGCTCAGAGGGCTCTTTGTACAGGGCCTACTGTAAGCTCCAGGATGATTGGCTATATCAGGGGGTGTGGCCTAATATGCAGAGGAGCTCCTGCTACAAAAAGAGCCCCTCATAACTCCCATCTGTTAGCTAGATAGCGTAGGAACTGTCCTATTTCTCCCCCCTGCACTCTCAAGCATGTATTTGAAGAAGAAAGTAGTTATTCTTTTTCCTTCAACTTGAAATGTGACTCTGTGTAACTTTGTAACCTTGCATGCACACGGTTAGTAGGGTTGCCAATCCACAGGTGGGGGCAGGGGATCCCCCAGTTTGGAGGCCCTCCCTCCACTTCAGGGTCATCAGAAAGGGGGGGAAGGGAAATGTCTGCTGGGCGCTTTATTATTCCCTATGGAGACCAATTCCCATAGGGTATAATGGAGAATTGATGGGTGGGTATTTGGGGCTGGGGGGCCCCTGTTTTTTGAGGTAGAGGCACCAAATTTGCAGCATAGCATCTGGTGTCTCCCCTCAAAACCCCTCCATGTTTCAAAAAGATTGGACCAGGGGGTCCAATTCTGTGAGCCACAAAAGCAGGTGCTCGTATCTTTCCTTATTTTCAAACGGAGGGAAGGCATTTCAAAGGTGTGCGGTCCCTTTCAATGCGATGGCCAGAATGCCCTTTGGAGTTCAGCTATGCTTGCCTCAACCTTGCTCCTGGCTCCCGCCCCCAGATATTTATTGAATTGGGCTTGGCAACCGTAATGGTGAGGTCGGCGACAAAGCACTGCTGCGTTAAAGTCTTGTGCGCTCTACTAACGAAGAAGGATCTGGCTTACCAAAACCTGCACCCCTTCCTACATCAAAGAGCCACACTGACTTCCATTCCTGGCACGAGCCCCGTAGCTCAGGGAAGCGGTCGGCTTACCTGTTTCCATCTGTTTCAAGGTGGGAGGACCTCTGCTGACCCCAAGCTCGGGACTTTTTTTGCAGCAGGAACTCCTTTGCATATTAGACCACACACCCCTGAAGTAGCCAATCCTCCTGGAGCTTCCAGTAGGCCCTGTACGAAGAGCCCTGTAAGGAATTCTAGCAGGACCTACTTTGCCTATTAGGCCACACCCCCCCTGAAGTAGCCAATCCTCCTGGAGCTTCCAGTAGGCCCTGTACGAAGAGCCTTGAAAGCTCTAGGATGATTGGCTACATCAGGGAGGTGTGGCCTCAGGGGTGGAATTCTAGCAGGAGCTCCTTTGCATATTAGGCCACACACCCCTGATGTAGCCAATCCTCCTGGAGCTTCCAGTAGGCCCTGAACTAAGAGCCCTGTAAGGAATTCTAGCAGGAGCTCCTTTGCATATTAGGCCACACACCCCTGATGTAGCCAATCCTCCTGGAGCTTACAGCAGGCCCTGTACTAAGAGCCCTGTAAGGAATTCTAGCAGGAGCTCCTTTGCATATTAGGCCACACACCCCTGATGTAGCCAATCCTCCTGGAGCTTTCAGTAGGCCGTGTACGAAGAGCCCTAAGGAATTCTAGCAGGACCTCCTTTGCATATTAGGCCACACACCCCTGATGTAGCCAATCCTCCTGGAGCTTCCAGTAGGCCCTGAACTAAAAGCCCTGAAAGGTCCAGGAGGATTGGCTACATCAGGGAGGTGTGGCCTAATATGCAAAGGAGCTCCTGCCAAAAAAAAAAAAAAGCTCTGGCCCAGGGCTTCTTTGGGGGTATCATGTAACTTGGTCTTGAGTGAAGGATTCAAGAATGCCAAGAGAATCTCTAGCTTACTACCAATATCCCTTCTAAGCGGCAGAGTCCTGTGAGCAAAGATTCTACTCTGTGAGCTACTGGCACTGTTGTGAGCTCCTGCATAAATTATTGTCCTCTGAGGTCCTCCTTCCTGAGCTAAGACAAAAATCTGTGAGCTAGAGGCTAAAAATCTGTGAGCTAGCTCACGCTAACTCAGCGTGGAGAAGGGGCATTGAACTGATTTGTTATGAGGGCCGTATCTGACCTAAATGAGACCTTGCCGCATGTACCTATTTAAGATTAGGTAGCAGAGATATAAACTTTTTAAGGGACACAAATACGACTAAAGATTTTTTTTTTTTTTAAATTAAAACATTCTTAAAAGATTACCACCCCTTGGTCTTAAAGGTGCTTTCTTTGTATTTCTCCCAAGGGCTCTATGGAATTGGGCAAAGGAAGCTCTGGCTCTTTCCCTCCCCTCCCCACAGGGGACCGGGAGGGAGAGGAGCCTCAACCAATGGAGAAAATTGAGGTTTTCCTCTGTAGCTCCTGTGCGATTGCGCAAGCCTTGCAAAGCAAGTTGAGATGCAGAAGGAAGCAAGAGAGAGGGAGAAGGAAGCGGACAAGAGCCAGTTGCTCGGGGACCTGATAGGAACCCTGCAGGGGCCTGATTCGGCCTCCAGGCCACAAGTTTGACACCCCTGGCTTAGAAGGAGCACTGCTTTCTACTTGGCAGTTCTCTCCCCAACTCAACTCGGCAGTTCTCTCCCACAAGCTCGAGACTTCTGCCTTCCAGGCCGGGTTCCGATACCTCCAGGCTCCGTTAATTTTTCCCCCAGGTTGAAGTTCGCGCATCTACAAGCAGCTTATGAAATCTACGCCGATACGGTCGGTTGGCTTCAAAGTTATGCCGTGGCTAGAAGGGAAAACATAAATCCAATTCTCCCCAAAATGAATAATACAGAAAAAGCCATAAAGAAGATGGTAAGGAAGTGGGGGGGGGGGGGAGGGAATTAACCTTACTAACTCCAGAGACGGCAGCTAGCAGTTCCTGCAGAGTAACCGCGTTATGAGAATGAATGGGATGCCTCCGCCGGAAAGGAGTAATGAAGCGAAGGGCCATCCCTTCCGACAGAGCGCTGGGGAGCAATATTGGGGACGGGCATAAATCTCGCGCAAGGTGAAAAGCAGCGATGACATTAAGGTGAAGGTGGAAATGATTCTCTTTAATATGCCGCTCAAAGGATGCTGCAGCGGCGTGATGGATTGGGAAGGTAATAGCTGCAAGAAAGAGAAGTGAATGACAAAGCAGGGGGGGAAAGAACCCAGCTTCCTTTGCAAGAACCAGGGCTTTTTGGGGGGAGCAGGAACGCACACAGGAAAGCAGTTCCAGCTGGCTTGGAACCAGGGGGTGTGGCCTAATACGCAAATGAGTTCCTGCTGGGCTTTCCCTACAAAACAGCCCTGTGTGAAACAATGGTGATGTCGGGGGGGGGGGGGGTGGCCTAATACGCAAATAAGTTCCTGCTGGGCTTTCCCTACAAATCAGCCCTGTGTGAAACAACGGTGATGTCGGGGGTGTGGCCTAATACGCAAATAAGTTCCTGCTGGGCTTTCCCTACAAAACAGCCCTGTGTGAAACAACGGTGATGTCGGGGGGGTGGCCTAATACGCAAATAAGTTCCTGCTGGGCTTTCCCTACAAAACAGCCCTGTGTGTGAAGCTCTCAGGCTCTTTAAAAGCCAACCCCCCAATCAGCTGATCGGAGAGGGCTGGCAGCTCCTATGCCACTCCTCAGGTGCGCTCAAAATCAGTGCTGGGGCAGTAGCAGCGAGCGAGCCAGCCGCTGCTTCCTCCCCACTTCCTTCCCATGCAATCCAGGAAGGAAGTGGGGAGGAGAAAGCGGCGAGTCCACTCTTTCAGTGGCTAGCTCACCACTGCTGCCCCAGCTCTGACTTGAGCGCTCCTGAGGGGCTGCATAGGAGCCGCCAGCCCTCCCCGCATGGTTTTACCCGCCAGTCAGCTGACTGGCGGGGGAGGGGTCAGCCTTTAAAGAGCCAGGAAGCACGACGCTTCACCACCCTTTCCTGGGCATTAAAATTGTGATGAAGGGACAAGGGAGGGAGGCGGTGCCGCGGGTGGGGGGGGGGCTGCCTGGGTTGCTATGCGCCCTTGGGCTGGCCCTGTTCACATGCACACAGTTTCTGACAAGATCAGGCTAGCGTGAGCTGTCCATTCTAGGGCCTTGACCTACTGATGGTGGAAAGTGCTATCAAGTAGCAGCCAATTTATGGTGACCCCATAAGGTTTTCAAGGCAAGAATCCTTCACCGGTGGTTTGCCATTGCCTGCCTCTGCATAGCGCCCCTAGACTTTCTTGGTGGTCACCTAAGCTTCTGAGGTCTGATGAGATCAAGCTAGCCTAGGATATCCAAGTCAAGGCGAGTGACATTCAGAGGTGGTTTGTCATTGCCTTCCTCTGCAGAGCAACCCTGAACGTCCTTGGTGGTCTCCCATTCCAGTACTAACCTCGTCTGACCCTGCTTAGCTTCCGAGATCTCATGAGATCAGGCCAGCCTGGGCCGTCCAGGTGAAGGCAAGAGACATTCAGAGGTGGTTTGTCATTGCCTTCCTCTGCAGAGCAACCCTGAACTTCCTTGGTGGTCTCCCATCCCAGTTCTAACCTGGTCTGACCCTGCTTAGCTTCCAAGATCTCATGAGATCAGGCCAGCCTAGGACATCCAAGTCAAGGCAAATGACATTCAGAGGTGGTTTGTCATTGCCTTCCTCTGCAGAGCAACCCTGAACTTCTTGGTGGTCTCCCATCCCAGTTCTAACCTGGTCTGACCCTGCTTGGCTTCCAAGATCTCATGAGATCAGGCCAGCCTGGGCCGTCCAGGTGAAGGCAAGAGACATTCAGAGGTGGTTTGTCATTGCCTGCCTCTGCAGAGCAACCCTGAACTTCCTTGGTGGTCCCCCATCCCAGTACTAACCTGGTCTGACTCTACTTAGCTTCCAAGATCTGACAAGATCAGGCTAGCCTGGGCCATCCAGCTCTCAGCATCTAGAAATACCCCTGAATTTCTAGCTTTAAAAAAAATACTCATCATTTTCAGTGCAGATCTTTGCAATGAAAAGCTTTAGAAAGCTGGGGATTTCCAGGAAGCGATACATCATCCTAGTCGATCGTTATAACGTTATTGCACACCGTGCAACAGCAATTACCGAATTTTTAAAAAAAGGTTTGGAAAAGCCCCCTGGTGGTGTGGCAGGAGAAATGGGGGCTGCAAGGAGCCGACGGAAGGAAAATGGCACCTGTGGGGATGGAGCCTTTGAAAACGTACGCTTTCTCTGCCAGATGGTTTGCCGACACGCTTAGACTACATCCTTTCTGGAAAGATCACACCAAACTTGGTTTGAGAAAGTACCTATTGAGGATGGGGAAAGCCGGGAAAGTATATGTAAGTGGGCGCCCCCCCCCCCCCCCAAAAAATCAAATTGACAAGCCAAAGCAGAGAAAACCTCTGTGTGGATGCAGCCTGTACCACAGATTAAGAATTCCTTACCAGCCCTGACCTGGATAGCCCCGGTGAGCCCGATCTCGTCAGATCTCAGAAGCTAAGCAGAGTCAACGCTGACAAGTATTCAGATGGGAGACTTCCATGGAATACCAGCAGCCGGGAGGGCAGGGAAGGCTTTGTTCAGCCACCTCTCTGACTATCCTCCAGTTATCAGAAGTTGCTATGACTTCCAGGTGTGTGCATACACACACACGCGCATAAGAAATACAAAGATACTACACCAAAAAGACTTGCTTACCAGAACTTCACTTTTCTTAGAGAATCCTGAGTTGCAAGCTAGTGAATGACATCTGGAGGGAGAAGGAAGGTGGAAACGTGGGCAGTACCGTCAATTTTATGTTATGTCACTTCTGGGGAACAGCTGTAAGTGACGTCACGCCACTCTAGGCATTGCTAGAAACTCGATGGTAAGACCATTGAGTTTCTAGCAATGCCTAGAGTTCCTAGTTATTCCTAGCAAAGCATGGTGTCCCTGCTGGGTTTTACCCCAACATGATGTCACTCCATCACACCATTGTGCCAACAGTGTTTCCTAAATTAGTTTTTCTCCCAGTGGCTGGCAGAGCGGTGGTAGGAAGTAGGGTCCCCAACAGAAGATCTGGTAACCCTAAGGAACTGTAGATTATGCAGCAGTGTTAGGTATTTCTGGGAAACTGTTCTCAGCACACACTTGAAGTCACAATTGCCAGGATTCTGGGAGAAGGGGGAGCCATAACTGTAAAACTGTTACATATCTGATGTGCAGGCATTCCCAAGAGACAAACACAGTCTGCTGTTGTAGACGAAAAGCACATATTTTTCAATTACACTTTTAAAAACGGTTTACAGTAAATAGCTACAAAGGCTACAAATACACAGCCTGCAACGGTGCACCCAAAATAGAGCCTGTCACAACTTGGGGGAGTCTTACCAACCGCTGCCACCACTCTGGGTTAAGGATCTCCCTTGAGAAGGCCCAGAGTTCCCTCCCAAGCCCTTCCAGGCCTCCCTTAGCTTAGGCCGAATAATGGGTGTGAGGACCAGGCAGAGTGAACAACAGGAAAAAAAAAAAGATTTAAAAGGTCAGTGCAACATAACAAACAAGGAGCATAAAACAGTAAAAGGGGTGAAGGGAAAAATAACCAAATGCCCTAACGCGTCTTAACTTACTGTCCCTAAACTATCAGACAGACTTGGGCCTACTCACCCTTCCTCACAGGGCAAGGGTCTCTTCCTGGCAGCAGCTCTTCCTCACCTCTGCCTCCTAGGAAGAGACACACCCTACCTGGGTTTGGCCCGTTTATCTTCTCCTCCCAGGCCCCACCCCTCTCTGGGCCAATTTCCCTCCAAAACCTGGCCACCCAATCAGAGGGACAAGAGGGATCATGGGAAATGTAGGCTCTTCTCCGTAACTCCTAAGCAGGCTTCCCTGGGGCCTGCAGGCCTCCTAGGCCCAGGATCATGACAGAACCAATTGACATTATAGAATAAAATATGGATTAACTTTAAATTCAGTTTTAATCAGGCCTCATTTTGGCAGGAGCTCACAGGAGCAGGAACTCTAAATTGTATAGTGCTCTTTTTTTCTTACTCCTCCCCCCCAAAAAATACTTGCTTCTGGGCTCCATTGTTCAAATCCCCCGTTAGAATTTTGCTGAACTCTAAGATTTGACAAACTTTCTAATCTTTTTTCCCACAAAAAAGGGGGGGATAACAAAAACATATAAATTAGACAGATGGAAATCTTCATCATGCCTGTCATGAGCCCGTGATAGGGTTGCCAATCCCCAGGTGGGGGCAGGGGATCCCCCGGTTTGGAGGCCCTCCCCCCACTTCAGGGTCGTCAGAAAGCAGGGGGAGGGGAGGGAAATGTCTGCTGGGAACGCTGTTATTCCCTATGGAGATTTATTCCCATAGAAAATAATGGAGAATTGATCCGCGGGTATCTGGGGCTCTGGGGGGGTTGTTTTTGAGGTAGAGGCACCAAATTTTCAGTACCGCATCTAGTGCCTCTCTGCAAAATATCCCCCAAGTTTCAAAACGATTGGGCCAGGGGGTCCAATTCTATGAGCCCCAAAAGAAAGTGCCCCTATCCTTCATTATTTCCTATGGAAGGAAGGCATTGAAAAGGCGTGCCGTCCCTTTAAATGTGATGGCCAGAACTCCCTTTGGAGTTCAATGATGCTTTTCACAGCCTTGATCTTGGCTCCACCCTCAAAGTCTCCTAGCTCCACCCCCAAAGTCCCCAGATATTTTGTCAACCCTAGCCCGTGACAATGCCACTGTGGCCACATAGGAGAAAGTAATTTAAAAAGTATGGTGGAGATAAGGTTTTATTATGACAGTTGTAATTCAAGAAGAGCTTTAAGGTAGATGCTGAGCTGATAAAATTTAGTACACATTCCGGTGATGTCAGGGATTTGTGGCATATGCAAATGAGTGATTTGTGGCATATGCAAATTTTCTAGGAAATGACCCCTGATTTTAGTACATTGCAGGTGTGACCTGAACACATATTGCATCGAACTGATCAAATCATTTAAGTTTTCCCACAATGCTCCAATTTCAAAAGACTAGTTTAAATCTCAATTTTGTACCCACAAGATGCAAAAGAATTCAATGCGACTTCCACATTTTGGGCTTGTTGTTGTTCAGTCGCGCAGTCGAGTCCGACTCTTTGCGAGCCCATGGACAAAGTCACGCCAGGCCCTCCTGTCTTCCACCTTCCTCCGAAGCCTGCTCAAAACGCTGTCTCCCAGGGGGCCCTTGTGTTTGCCACTGTTTTAATAAAAACATTTTGTGCTAGCAACCTTCAAGTTTAAATCCCAGATTTCTTGGGTTCAGAACGACAATTCTAGTGCCGCGCTTTGAGCGATACAAATTTTGCAGAAGCAACCAACGAACTTGAAATGTTCGTGCTGACAATCTTCACGTTTGAACAGCTGTGTGGATCTGAATCCTTATCCTTGCTCTGCCAAGAAGGAGGGGTGTGTGTGAAACAAACATTAAAAGAGGGAACAAGATAGGGGCGCAAACATCAAACGACGCATGCGATGCCGTTTAAACAAATCCGCTAATTACCAAATTATTCCAGGCAGATTATAATTCAGAACGGCACGTTACAAAAGCCATCTGCCGGCTTGCCTACCCTTTCACGTCGTAAGGGGTAATGATCTTTGTTAAACTGCCGTGAGAAAATAATTAAAAACTGTATAACAAGATATTTTATTAATGACACACTCTTAATGCGCCGCTTTCTGAACACGGGGGCATGCAGCTCGCAGGCTGTCTCCCGGGGGCCCCTTGTGTTTGCCACTGTTTTAATAAAAACATGAGAAGCAGCTGTGTAAACTCAAGACAGGGCATGCACGGGGAAGGAACAAGAAATCCCAACGCAGAATCGCATGCAGATGATACAATCTTTTATTTATCAAAGACTCCCAGCTGAGAGTCACTTTCCATGAGTGCGTATTCAAAAAAAAAAAAAAGAGCTCCAAAGGAGAGCTGTAATGAGCTGAGGATTCGACGGAAACAATTCAGTTTTGAGACTGAATCTGATATAAGGTGCCAAGCTTTACGTTGTAGTAAGCCACGACGCTGTATATCGGTGCGCAGAGTGACGAGGGATGCTTTAGACCAGGAGTGGCCCAACTTGCTCAGTGTAAGAGCTACAGAGAAAAAAACGTCAGATGTTTGAGAGCCACAAGATATGAAGAAATACTACACCCGCATCTTTATTAAAACGCTTCCTACTTTCTTTGCACAGAAAGATAAAATACACATGTATGCACTTTACAATACGACCATGCTAAGAGGAGACTTTTTTAAAAAAACAAAAGCTGGGAATAAGCGTTCCCATATGACCAGCACAGGAAAAGGTTAGGGAATTATTTTTTGGCACCAGTGGCAGAAGGAAACACACATGTATCGTATAAATCACTGACCACTGTTTGCATCATTATGTATCTCTCTTTGCCTTGATGGCAAGGTTAGTAAATATAGCTCCCACAAGGGCTATGAAACTAAGGGGAATCCTGCGCCACCCCTTTTAATTCCATCCCTCCTTCCAGTGTCTCCCTTGGCTCTTGCATTCTCTTTCCCTGCTCTGGGTCTCCAGGTGACCTCTGTGGTGGTGAAAGTCAGGAGGTGGAGCCTGGGCTCTTAAGGGTGGTGTCTAGTGGGTTAGGGGGAGGAGAACAGTGGACTAGGCTCAGAACCTCATGACACCTGCAGGGCTGGCCCTGCACTAGGCAAACTAGAGGACTGCCTAGGGTGCTGGCCCTCTGGAGGTGCCAAACTAGGCATCCCCCATGTGAGTTGGTGATGTTATCAGTGCGGGGGAAGGGGTCACCGGAAGTTAGTCTTGCCTAGGTTGCCAGACAGTCTAGGGCCGCTCCTGGACACCTGGGGAAGGCAGTAGATGGCATCTAGTTGTGCCTACTGTTGGGTAAACGGTAGGACCAGCAACTTGCAGGTGGAATCACCCAGAATTCCAAATACGCTTCCCAATCCCCAGGTCCCAGCGGGGGATCCCCCGTTTTTACAGGCTTCCCCTGCCCCCAGCCAGCTGGCCGGAGGAGGAAGCCCCGCCCCCACAGTCACCATGTAATTTTAGAGCTCCTGCAGGTTTAGAAACCGGCAAACAGGTCCGTTTTCAAAATGTGTGCCTTTAAGGCTGCGCAGGAAGCAGGAAACAGGAAGGGCTTCATGGGAAAGGGTCAGTAACAGTTTCCTCGGAGAACGGCCCCTCCCTTTCTTTTGCTTTCGTTTTCAGAGCAAGTAAAGTTCTGCAGGAACAAGACCCAGTAAGTATTTGTCTATGAGAGAGAGGGAGGGGGCAGGGGATTCCCTGGTTTGGAGGCCCTCCCCCTGCTTTAGAAAGCGTGGGCGGGGAGGGAAATGCCTACTGGGCACTCCATTATTCCCTATGGAGAACGATTCCCATAGGGAATAATGGGGAATTGATCCGCGGGTATTGGGGGCTCTGGGAGGGCTATTTTTTGAGGTAGAGGCACCAAACTTTTAGTATAGCATCTAGTGCCTCTCCCCAAAATACCCCCCAAGTTTCAAAACGATTGGACCAGGGGGTTCAATTCTATCAGCCCCAAAAGATGGTGCCCCTATCCTTCATTATTTCCTAAGGAAGAAAGGCATTTAAAAAGGTGCGCTGTCCCTTTAAATGTGATGGCCAGAACGCCCTTGGAGTTCAATGATGCTTGTCACACCCTTGTTCCTGGCTCTACCCCCAAAGTCTCCTGGCTCCGCCCCCAAAGTCCCCAGATATTTCTTGAATTGGACTTGGCAACCCTAATTCCAAACTAGAGAGATCAATTCCCCCGGAGGAAAAAAAATGCCACCTTTGGTGGATGGACTCTATGGCAACATACCCTTTCTCTCCACATAAGCTTATAACGAAATTTTGGTCTTGACATAATTATCGTGCCCAACGTGTATCTGTTACCTTGATGGTTGACCTGTCTGAAAAGCTGAGATCATCAATGTCTGAAATCATCTGGAATCTGCCCTGGTGTTTAATGGCACAAGAGATGCGAACGATTTATGGCCAGGGTGATTATTTATCGAATGGTGGGGATGGTGTGTGTGCGCATGTGAAATTAATAAAGCTGAAAACCAAAGCAAACAAGGTTTACCAGAACTATAAATCTCTGGCTGTGTTTCTCCAAGGCTAACAAACAGGATGGGCTAAATGAGAAGAAGGGTTCGCCGAGGGAAGGGGACAGAATGGACATTACTTTCAGGCACCCCCCCCCCCCAAAAAAGAAGATCCCCATATATCCTCTAGTATGGGAGGACTGATGACTTTCGATTAAACAAGGTGGCTCTTATTAAAGTTGTCAGTCAGTTCCATCTGCTCACGAGCTTCCAGGTGGGTCTGGTGTGGAACGGGCTGGTTTCTGTTCCCCAACGCAGAATATTTTTAATTACTTGCTTCCTAAGTACCCTAGAATAGGAAGCCATATAGAAGTTAAATTTGAGGACAAATTGGGCTTTTCAAGGTATTTGACATTGTCAGGAAATTTTGCCAAGATGTCTCAAGGGTAAGCTTGAGAGCCAGTTTGGTGTAGTGGTTAAGTGCATGGACTCTTATCTGGGAGAACCGGGTTTGATTCCCCACTCCTCCACTTGCACCTGCTAGCATGGCCTTGGGTCAGCCATAGCTCTAGCAGAGGTTGTCCTTGAAAGGGCAGCTGCTGTGAGAGCCCTCTCCAGCCCCACCCACCTCACAGGGTGTCTGTTGTGGGGGAGGAAGGTAAAGGAGATTGTGAGCCGCTCTGAGACTCTTTGGAGTGGAGGGCGGGATATAAATCCAATATCTTCATCTTCTTCTTCTTCTAAGCTGCAGTACTGCAGTCCAAGCTCTGCTCACAGCCACGAAGTGTAGATGACGGGAGAAGGCAATGGCAAACCACCCCATCACAAAAAGTCTGCCAAGAAAACGTCACGATCAATGTTCCCTCTAAGCTGTGGAGTCTTGTGAGCAACAATTCTACTTTGTGAGCGACTGGCATTAAAGTTGTGGGCTACTGGATAAATTAGTTTGCTCTGGGGCCATTTTTTTTTTTGTGAGCAAAGACAAAAACGTGCGAGCCAGAGGCTAAAAAACTATGAGCTAGCTCACACTAACTCAGTTTAGAGGGAACACTGGTCATGATATGATGTCACCCCATGGGTTGATAATGACTCAGTGCTTGCACAGAGGACTACCTTTACCTTTAGGAGCCCTGTGGTGCAGAGTGGTAAGCTGCAGTGCTGCAGTCCAAGCTCTGCTCACAATAGGCTTGCCAATCCCCAGGTCCCAGCGGGGGTTCTTCCGCTTTCCCCAGCTCCTTCCCGCCCCCAGAGGACTATGTGCCTTTCCCCCTCCGGAGGCTTCAGTCTCTGATTGAAAGGCTTCCTCTTGGGATGGGGTGTCTGTGTTACTTGGAAGAAGTTGGCTGCAACTCGTGAGTAGAGAGGCCAATCCCTCGCTTCAGAGTCGCCAGAAACGGTGGTGGAGGGGGAACGTCTGCTGAGCACTTCATTATTCGCTATGTGGAGATCAATTCTCATAGGATATAATGGGGAATTGATCTGGAGGTTTCAGGGGCTCTGGGGGAGCTCTTTTTTGAGGCACCAAAATTTCAGTATCGTATCTAGTGCCTCTCCCCAAAGTACCCCCCAAATTTCAAAACGATTGGACCAGGGGGTCCAATTCAATGAGCCCCAAAAGAAGGTGCCCCTATCCTTCATTATTTCCTATGGAAGGAAGACATTTAAAAAGGTGTGCTGTCCCTTTAAATGTGATGGCCAGAACTCCCTTGGAGTTCAATTATGCTTGTCACACCCTTGTTCCTGGCTCCGCCCCCAAAGTCCCCAGATATTTCTTGAATTGGACTTGGCAACCCTAGACGCAGCAAGCCCCACAGTGGATGGGAAACGGGTACTCCCTGATTTTTCAAAAAGCCCCCCTGACTTTGAAAATCCTGGCTATGCCCCTGGTAGCCGGTGGCCATTTTGAAAAAAATCTGGGCAACTCCGTGTCCGCTATGAAGCTGGGCAGTGTCTTTCGTGAAGCTGAAGAGATTAGCGGTGCCCTTGAGAGCGTCAGCCCTTCAAGCGGGGAGGGACATTCCACAGTCTGCTTGCCTTCAATTTCCTCCTTAGCAAATTGCAGGGAGGTTTACGGGCTCCGCGGCACGATCACATCCGTTACAAGCCAGGGCTAGGTTTCAAATAAACTTTGCTCCCGTTAATTTTCGTTGCATCATTGCAGAGAGAGAGAGAGATTTCAGAAGCTACTGGTAAGAATTTCGGCAGCAAAGGAGAGCCGGAGATGAACATTTGAGGCTTTCTCTTTTTTGCTTGCTCTCTGACTGCCAGGGCTGATTGAATGATTGATTGAATTAAACCCAGGCCTTAAATTCAGCAGGAGCTCACAGCAGCACAGCTACTGACCCTTTCTGAGGGTTCCCCCTCTTCCTCCCCACTGCCTTGTCCGTTGAATAGGAGGTGCAGCTGCATAACAATCCCTGGATTAGGAGAACAGGCAGCCAGCCACCAGGAGCTTTGCCACACCCCCAGCAGTCCTCCTTAACCCCTGGATAAGCCCATGCCACCCTTTCTCCACTTCTTATGTGATTTTGGGCAGCAGGTGGCTTGTGTCATGAGCCCTGATGAGGGGCAGCTGGAAGGGTTAGCAGACCTGGAAGAGTTGCCAGCCAGTTCCGCAGCTGAACAACCAGCAGTTGGCCCATCAATCACTCTCCCCACATTCCAGGCACCAGTGTCAGATGTTGACAGTCAGTCTCCTCCAAGCTCTCCCCCTCCCATCTCAAGAGTTCAAAGCAGGCTCCGGAAAGAACTTTCAGAGCGAAGACATGAGGCACGCCGATGCTTCAGATCTTTCAGCCCTGAGTTCTAGCAGAGTCGCTGCCACTCAGGGAGCAGGCAGATTGAGGGTCCCATATTACCCCCACCCAGGACCTGGTAACCTTGTGGAAGCAACAAGTCTATCCTCTGGCTTGCATCCATGCTCCTTCCTGATTCTGACCTGCTTGAATTCCTTGGAACCCTGACCCTTTGGCTTGTGGACTGATTTCTGATTCCGGTTTGCGATTTTGCTTTGGTGACTTGGCCCCTGCTTGACTTCCTGGACTTTGACCTTAGACTGACTTTGGACTCCTGCCTGCCTGTGCCCTGAGAATGTGACAGCTTGCTGGCATTTTGACTGGGGGGGGCAGTCAAGGAAAGCCCCAGGTGAGTGAGACCTGCTTGGGCTATCTGGATCTCTAGCCAGCCCAAGCAGGCCTCACTCTCCTGGGGCTCTCCTTTCTTGCGTTGGGTTGCTTTTGGCTGGTGGGGGAGGGGCGGCATATGCTAAAGAGTTATGCTAATGAGCTCCACCACCTTGTTTTCCCACAAAACGACCACTGATTAAATCCATCCGTTTAGATTTATAAATACACCTCCTCCCAAGGGCCAGCAGCAATATTTAAAATGTTACTTCCCAATGTGTGCGTGGGGAGAAATGAATTCATTCAAGTAATCAAATCACTCACCCTTAGAAGATCAGACTTGATGTGTTTCTGTATAATTCCCTGCAATGGGCGTCAGGTGGGCCTGCACAGAACTGGATCGCACTTCTGCCTCAAGCGTGATCCTTCCTTAGATCTCCAAAGATCTTTGCATATGTCAAAACGTCTTCATGAAGCTGCATGCTAATTTGCCGTTCACCAATGTAGAGGCATCTGTTTCTCTATATGAATTGTTAACCTCTGTTTCTATGTATCTGAAGAGGTGTGCTTACACACAAAAGGTCATACCTCGACTAAACGTTTGCTGGTCTTAAAGGGGCCACTGGAGTCAAAATTTGTTAAACTACAGACCTGTTCCTTCAAGAGGACTGCAGCCTAGAATGAGTGGCCCCTTAAATCTTGAGCAAGGTACTTCCACCAGGTTGAGATTACACCGGTTTATCTCTAAATCATAGTCTCTTAGTGTTCTAGTTAGTTTGTCCATTTCACACCACGATAAAACTTTCATGGTCCAGTCCCATTTCTCCGGTATCTTTTCTTGCTTCCAAAGCTGCGCATATAGTGTCCTAGCAGCTGATAGCAGGTACCAAATTAGAGTCCTGTCTTCCTTTGGAAATTTTTCTAATTGTAATCCAAGCAAAAACGTCTCTGCAATTTTCTTAAAATCATAGCCCAAAATTTTGGAGATTTCTTGTTGTATCATCTTCCAGTATTCTTTCGCTTTTTCACATGTCCACCACATATGGAAGAAAGAACCTTCATGTTTTTTACATTTCCAACATCTATCCGACATTTTCTTGCTCATCTTAGCCAGTTTTTTCGGAGTCATATACCACCTATACATCATCTTAAAACAGTTCTCTTTTATACTCTTACAAGTTGATATCTTCATTGAGTTCTTCCAAAGATATTCCCATGCATCCATTTGTATTTCTCTGTTCACATTAATTGCCCATTTGGGACTTTACTACTTCTTCTTCTGTAGACCATTTCAATAATAACTTATATACTTTTGATATCAGTTTTTCATTATCACCAAGCAGAACCCTTTCCAGTTCTGTTTGTTCTCGTCTAATTCCCTCCGATTTAATATCATTTTCCATCAAGCTTTAATTTGTTGCATTTGAAACCAGTCATACTTATTATTTAGCTCTTCCGAGGATTTTAATTCAATTTTGTCTCCTTGAATCTTGAGCAGCTGATTATATGACATTTTTCTTTCTTCATCGGATTCAGCTGTTATTTTTATTACTTCTGCTGGCACTATCCACAGCGGTTTTCTCTCGTCTCCATATTTTTTGTATTTTATCCAAGTACTTAGTAAGATATTTCTAACATAGTGGTGAGAGAAAAAACCGTCCATTTTATTCTTCCCATAGTACAAGTATGCGTGCCAGCCGAATTTATTTCCGTGAGCTTCTAGCCATAAAGGTTTTTCGTCTAACAGCATTATCCAATCTTTTATCCATGTCAAACAAACTGCATCATGATACAATCTTAGATCAGGAAGTTGAAAACCTCCTCTCTCTTTGGCATCCATTAAGATCTTCATCTTTATCCTTGGTTTCTTTCCGGCCCAAATAAAGTCAGAAATTTTCCTTTGCCATTTGTTAAATTGTTTTGCATCTTTTACAATCGGGATGGTTTGAAACAAATACATTATCCTTGGCAAAATATTCATTTTAATTGCAGCTATCCTGCCCAGTAAGGACAAATTAAGCCTATTCCATTTTATCAAATCTTTGTCCATCTTACACCACAGTTTTTCATAATTGTTTTTAAATAAATTAATATTCTTCATTGTTATCTCTATTCCAAGATACTTAACTTTAGTTGTGACTTCACACAACTAAATTCAAAAGGGAGTGGAGGAAATTTAAAGGATATATGGAGGAAGAGTGGAAAGTAAAAAGATATTGGACAATTTTCTAGTAGTAAGAATATATATATTGAATTTTGATCAGTTAGTAGTACCTTTAGTATTGAACTTGAATTTATAACCTCGGGGAAGTCATCATTGGAGGGAGGGGGGATAGAAATGTCATATGGGTTAATACTGAAATAGTGAAGAAATAATTAAGTTGTGTAACCATATGCTATCAATAAATTGTTAAAACATAAGAGATTACACCGGTTTATTAACCTAAATCCACTCTGAAACTATAGAGTTGCCAACCTCCAGGTGGCACCTGGAGATTTCCGACTATTACAATTGAACTCAGGGCCAGATTAACAATTAGGCCAAGCCTATGGGCCCCCATGCCTTTAGAATCCCCATGCTGGCTTTTCCCCTCCGTTCCCCCCCTGCTTGCAGCCCTCCCAGCCGGCACGCGCAGCCAGCAACTGAGCCGCTCTTTGCCCGACTTGCCTGGTGCAGCTGCTGCCGGCGTCATCACCAAGTTTGCCTCTTTCTGCAACTTTATCAAAAGGGCTTTTGACAAGGTGCCTACAGGCTGGTAGCGGGGGCCATGGGTGGCGAGGTGGGCGCTCTGACTCTGAGATAGTTTGTGAGGGGGCCCGAGATTTCGACTGCCTAGGGGTCCCCGCAGGGTTTAATCCGGCACTGATTGAACTCCAGACAACCAAGATCAGTTCCCCTGGAGAAAATGACTACGTTGGAGGGTGGATTCTCCGGCACTCTCTCCTGCTCCTCCCCCAAATCCCACACTCCCCAGCCTCCACTCCATGATCAATGGGTAGGACTGGGAAGGAAGGAAGGAAAATAGATGGGGAAGGGGTGGGAGAGGGAGAGGTGGAAAGAAAGCAACTTTAACATTAAATGCATTCTCCAAGTCGCCAGCTGGCTTGACTTGGAGAACTGACTTAAAGAGGCAAATGCCTTCTCCAAGCCAGCTGATGGGCTGGGTGGAAGGCTTTGAGAGCCACACAATATGTTTGAAAGAGCCACATGTGGCTCCCAACCCACAGTTTGGCCACTCCTGGACCAATACTCCCTCTAAGCTGTGTAGTCTTGTGAGCAAAAATTCTACTTTTGTGAGCTACTGTCATTAAAAGTTGTGAGCTACTGTATAAGGGTATGTTTGTTATTTAGTTTGCTCTGGGGCCATTTTTCCTGAGCTAAGACGCAAAATGTGTGGAAAGGAAAGGTCCCCTGTGTAAGCACCAGTCGTTTCCGACTCTGGGGTGACGTTGCTTTCACAACGTTTCCGCAGCAGACTTTTCACACAACGGTTTGCCATTGCCTTCCCCAGTCCTTTACGCTTCCCTCCCAGCAAGCTGGGGACTTATTTCATAGAATCATAGTGTTGGAAGGGACCTCTAGGGTCATCTAGTCCAACCCCCTGCACAATGCAGGAAACTCACAAACACCTCCCCCTAAATTCACAGGATCTTCATTGCTGTCAGATGGCCATCTAGTCTCTGTTTAAACACCTCCAAGGAAGGAGAGCCCACCACCTCATGAGGAAGCCTGTTCCACTGAGGAACCGCTCTAACGGTCAGGAAGTTCTTCCTAATGTTGAGCCGGAAACTCTTTTGATTTAAGTTCAACCCATTGGTTCTGGCTCACGCTAACTCAGCTTAGAGGGAATGGTGGGGAGGGACGGTGGCTCAGTGGTAGAGCATCTGCTTGGTAAGCAGAAGGTCCCAGGTTCAATCCCCGGCATCTCCAACTAAAAAGGGTCCAGGCAAATAGGCATGAAAATCCTCAGCTTGAGACCCTGGAGAGCCGCTGCCAGTCTGAGAAGACAATACTGACTTTGATGGACAGAGGGTCTGATTCACTATAAGGCAGCTTCATATGTTCATATGTTCATTCATATGAACTCGGGTCACAGCTGGCCCAGCAACCCTAACCCCTTTACAGCAAACGGAAGACGACGCTCGTCACGAGCAGTCGCAGGCCGCTTCTTTGCTCAGAATTGCCTGTTTCAATTTCCTTCCCACCCCCTCCTTCCTTCGGCAGTCTTCATCCTCCCCAGCCCCCATCTTCCTCCGATGGAGATAATTCTACCTTCCCTATATTAAGCTCGCTCCTCTCGGGCATCCATAAACACGGCTAATATATCCATTTCCGGAGAGCAGAGATTTTTAATTAAGGCCGCGTCCCTTGGAAAGGCGTTTCATAACACCAATTAAGTTTTGACAAAGAAGGGAACCTCACAAAGCGGGAACGGCGAGCGGGGAAACGATTCCAATAAAATGAGGTTGTGTGAGACTTCTGCACTGGTTCACCGGCTGGATCCTCTCTGTATTGGAGCAAGGTGAAGACCTGACCTAAGGTTTCCCTGGAGGGCGTACTAACATGGACCCTGGGAATATGTGGAGTTAAATTATATGCCTTCTAAGGCCAAAAATCATGGTTCCTGGCACAGGTACTGCAAGTTCACACATGGGAAAAGGATGCTTCACCGTTATAGAATCACAGAGTTGAAAGGGTCCCCCCAGGGTCATCTAGTCCAACCCCCTGCACAATGCAGGAACTTCACAAATACCTCCTCCTGTATTCACAAGATCCACATTGCTGTCAGATGGCCCTCTAGCCTCGGTTTCAAAACCTCCCAGGAAGGAGAGCCCACCACCTCCTGAGGAAGCCTGTTCCACTGAGGAACCGCTCTAACTGTCAGGAATCATAGAATCATAGAGTTGGAAGTGACCTCCAGGGTCATCTAGTCCAACCCCCTGCACAATGCAGGGAACTCACAAACACCTCCCCCTAAATTCACAGGATCTTCATTGCTGTCAGATGGCCTTCTAGCCTCGGTTTCAAAACCTCCCAGGAAGGAGAGCCCACCACCTCCTGAGGAAGCCTGTTCCACTGAGGAACCGCTCTAACTGTCAGGAATCCTAGAATCATAGAGTTGGAAGCGACCTCCAGGGTCATCTAGTCCAACCCCCTGCACAATGCAGGGAACTCACAAACACCTCCCCCTAAATTCACAGGATCCTCATTTTACTGTCAGATGCCATCTAGCCTCTGTTTAAAAACCTCCCAGGAAGGCGAGCCCACCACCTCCTGAGGAAGCCTGTTCCACTGAGGAACCGCTCTAAAGGTCAGGAAGTTCATCCTAATGTTGAGCCAGAAACTCTTTTGATTTAATTCCAACCCATTGGTTCCGGTTGTACCTTCTGGAGCCACAGAAAGCACTTCTACGCCATCCTCTAGATGCAGCCCTTTAAGTACTTGAAGACGGTGAACATATCTTGAGGGGAAGTCTTCAGCCTCTCTGAAGAAATGCAGAGGCCTCTTTGGTAGAGTTGTTGCCACCCTCCAGGGGGTGGCTGGATATCTCCTGGAATTACAACTGAACTCCAGTTGACAGAGATCAGTTCTCCCGGAGGAAATAACCACTTTGGAAGGTGGTAGGGTTGCCAGCCTCCAGGTCGGGCCCAGAGATCCGCCGCTTCTACAAGGAAGGGAGGGAGTTGAAACACTCCTGTTTAATTTTTTTTAAGGCTGAAGAAAAGGGATAGAGCTTGCTTGCTTCCTTCCTTGAGAGCCAGTTTGGTGTAGTGGTTAAGTGCATAGACTCTTATCTGGGAGAACCAGGTTTGATTCCCCACTCCTCCACCTGCAGCTGCTGGGATGGCCTTAGGTCAGCCATAGTGGTTAAGTGTGCGGACTCTTATCTGGGAGAACCGGGTTTGATTCCCCACTCCTCCACTTGCACCTGCTGGGATGGGCTTGGGTCAGCCATAGTGGTTAAGTGTGCGGACTCTTATCTGGGAGAACCGGGTTTGATTCCCCACTCCTCCACTTGCACCTGCTGGGATGGCCTTGGGTCAGCCATAGTGGTTAAGTGTGCGGACTCTTATCTGGGAGAACCGGGTTTGATTCCCCACTCCTCCACCTGCACCTGCTGGGATGGCCTTAGGTCAACCATAGTGGTTAAGTGTGCGGACTCTTATCTGGGAGAACCGGGTTTGATTCCCCACTCCTCCACTTGCACCTGCTGGGATGGCCTTGGGTCAGCCATAGTGGTTAAGTGTGCGGACTCTTATCTGGGAGAACCGGGTTTGATTCCCCACTCCTCCACTTGCACCTGCTGGGATGGCCTTAGGTCAGCCATAGTGGTTAAGTGTGCGGACTCTTATCTGGGAGAACCGGGTTTGATTCCCCACTCTTCCACTTGCACCTGCTGGGATGGCCTTGGGTCAGCCATAGTGGTTAAGTGTGCGGACTCTTATCTGGGAGAACCGGGTTTGATTCCCCACTCCTCCACTTGCACCTGCTGGGATGGCCTTAGGTCAGCCATAGTGGTTAAGTGTGCGGACTCTTATCTGGGAGAACCGGGTTTGATTCCCCTCTCCTCCACTTGCACCTGCTGGGATGGCCTTGGGTCAGCCATAGTGGTTAAGTGTGCGGACTCTTATCTGGGAGAACCGGGTTTGATTCCCCACTCCTCCACTTGCACCTGCTGGGATGGCCTTAGGTCAGCCATAGTGGTTAAGTGTGCGGACTCTTATCTGGGAGAACCGGGTTTGATTCCCCACTCCTCCACTTGCACCTGCTGGGATGGCCTTGGGTCAGCCATAGTGGTTAAGTGTGCGGACTCTTATCTGGGAGAACCAGGTTTGATTCCCCACTCCTCCACTTGCACCTGCTGGAATGGCCTTGGTTCAGCCATAGTGGTTAAGTGTGCGGACTCTTATCTGGGAGAACCGGGTTTGATTCCCCGCTCCTCCACTTGCACCTGCTGGGATGGCCTTGGGTCAGCCATAGCTCTCCCAGAGTTGTCCTTGAAAGGGCAGTTTATGGGGAGAGCTCTCTCAGCCCCACCCTCTCACAGGGTGTCTGTTGTGGGGGCGGAAGATAAAGGAGATTGTAAGCCATTCTGCGATTCTGATTCAGAAAGAAGGGCAGGGTATAAATCTATGGTCATCTCCCTTCCTTCCTTCTGACTTATGGTGACGCTAGCAGTGAGAAGCAGAGGTGGTTTGCCATTGCCTTCCTCTGCAGAGCCTTCCTTGGTGGTCTCCCATCCCAAGACTGATGGCAACCTCAGCAAGGGACTTTCAAGGCAAGTGAGAAGCAAAGGCAGTTTGCCATGGCCTTCCTCTGCAGAGCCTTCCTCGGTGGTCTCCCATCCAAGTACCGAGCCCGCTTAGCTTCCTTTATCTGACAACGTCAAGCTATCCCATGCCACCTTCTCTCTTTAGTCCCCTCCCCATCTGTAATGCCATTCCATAGTCGTCTGCCGGGTGGTTCAATGAGAAGTTTCACTTATGACAATCCGGTCTCTTCCCCGCCCTCCGCCCCCGATGTGCCGTCAACAGCCGAAGAGTGTGCTAAAAGCGATTGGTTGATTCTGACACGTTGCCATGGCGCGATGAGCCCAGCAGATCCATCCCTGCCGATCAGCACACACTACACAGTAATTTGCAGAGTGCGTGCTAGAATAGCTGCGGCCAGGTGGCCGTTATTTTGCTCAGTCGGAAGCGCAGATCATGCCTTGACTGACGTGAGACAAAGTACACGTCTCGGCTTTGTGTGTCCCACCTGCTTGGAACAGGAGCGTGGGGGAAATTAAGTGGCCGCACTGGGGGTGGGTGGGAAGACACGCTCCCCTTCCAAATTCTCGCCTCCGAATCCCCCCTTAATTTCCTGCCTAATACTGAATTAGATCATCATTGCATCAGGGTCAGCGGGGCCTTTTTCGGAGCAGGACCTCCTTTGCATATTAGGCCACGCCCCCTGATGTAGCCAATCCTCCAAGAGCTTACAGGGCTCTTCTTACAGGGCCTACTGTAAACTCCAGGAGGATTGGCTACATCAGGGATATGTGGCCTAATATGCAAAGGAGGTCCTGCTAGAATTCCTTACAGGGCTCTTAGTACAGGGCCTGCTGGAAGCTCCAGGAGGATTGGCTACATCAGGGGTGTGTGGCCTAATATGCAAAGGAGGTCCTGCTAGAATTCCTTACAGGGCTCTTAGTACAGGGCCTGCTGTAAGCTCCAGGAGGATTGGCTACATCAGGGGTGTGTGGCCTAATATGCAAAGGAGCCCCTGCTAGAATTCCTTACAGGGCCTACTGAGAGCTCCAAGAGGATTGGCTACATCAGGGGTGTGTGGCCTAATATGCAAAGGAGGTCCTGCTAGAATTCCTTACAGGGCTCTTCGTACAGGGCCTACTGAGAGCTCCAGGGGGATTGGCTACATCAGGGGTGTGTGGCCTAATATGCAAAGGAGCCCCTGCTAGAATTCCTTACAGGGCTCTTCGTACAGGGCCTGCTGTAAGCTCCAGGAGGATTGGCTACATCAGGAGTGTGTGGCCTAATATGCAAAGGAGGTCCTGCTAGAATTCCTTACAGGGCTCTTAGTACAGGGCCTGCTGTAAGCTCCAGGAGGATTGGCTACATCAGGAGTGTGTGGCCTAATATGCAAAGGAGGTCCTGCTAGAATTCCTTACAGGGCTCTTAGTACAGGGCCTGCTGTAAGCTCCAGGAGGATTGGCTACATCAGGAGTGTGTGGCCTAATATGCAAAGGAGGTCCTGCTAGAATTCCTTACAGGGCTCTTCGTACAGGGCCTGCTGTAAGCTCCAGGAGGATTGGCTGCATCAGGGGTGTGTGGCCTAATATGCAAAGGAGGTCCTGCTAGAATTCCTTACAGGGCTCTTCGTACAGGGCCTGCTGTAAGCTCCAGGAGCATTGGCTGCATCAGGGGTGTGTGGCCTAATATGCCAAGGAGGTCCTGCTAGAATTCCTTACAGGGCTCTTCGTACAGGGCCTGCTGTAAGCTCCAGGAGGATTGGCTGCATCAGGGGTGTGGCTTAATAGGCAAAGGAGGTCCTGCTAGAATTCCTTACAGGGCTCTTCGTACAGGGCCTGCTGTAAGCTCCAGGAGGATTGGCTGCATCAGGGGTGTGTGGCCTAATATGCAAAGGAGGTCCTGCTAGAATTCCTTACAGGGCTCTTCGTACAGGGCCTGCTGTAAGCTCCAGGAGGATTGGCTATATCAGGGGGTGTGGCCTAATATGCAAAGGAGGTCCTGCTAGAATTTCTTACAGGGCTCTTCGTACAGGGCCTGCTGGAAGCTCCAGGAGGATTGGCTGCATCAGGGGTGTGTGGCCTAATATGCAAAGGAGGTCCTGCTAGAATTCCTTACAGGGCTCTTCGTACAGGGCCTGCTGTAAGCTCCAGGAGGATTGGCTGCATCAGGGGGGTGTGGCCTAATAGGCAAAGGAGGTCCTGCTAGAATTCCTTACAGGGCTCTTCGTACAGGGCCTGCTGTAAGCTCCAGGAGGATTGGCTGCATCAGGGGTGTGGCCTAATATGCAAAGGAGGTCCTGCTAGAATTCCTTACAGGGCTCTTCTCACAGGGCCTGCTGTAAGCTCCAGGAGGATTGGCTACATCAGGGGTGTGTGGCCTAATAGGCAAAGGAGGTCCTGCTAGAATTCCTTACAGGGCTCTTCTCACAGGGCCTGCTGTAAGCTCCAGGAGGATTGGCTACATCAGGGGGGTGTGACCTAATAGGCAAAGGAGGTCCTGCTAGAATTCCTTACAGGGCTCTTCGTACAGGGCCTGCTGTAAGCTCCAGGAGGACTGGCTACATCAGGAGTGTGTGGCCTAATATGCAAAGGAGGTCCTGCTACAAAAAAAAAAAATCCCTGAAGGTCAGTATTGTCTACTCCAGGGGTCCCCAGCATGGTGCCTGCGGGAGCTGTGGTGCCCACTGACACCTTTCCTGGCCCCGGAGAGCTTTTTTTAGAAAGTGGGTGGGGCTAAGAGGGGGCCTATGGCCATCCAGCTTTCTGATTGGCTGTTGGAGATTTAATTGGCTTTGCAGATGTTTAAAAACGTTGCTTTGGCGGCCGATGCTGCCACAGCACAAGGATCTCCTGTGTGTGGTGGAAGGTAAGCTGTGGAAGCCATTTTGTGGCTGGCTCCGCCTCCTTCAGCGGCCACGCTGTTTCAGTCTTCCAGATGTGCCCGTAGGCTCGGGAAGCTTGGGGCCCCTAGCCTAGGTGATGGCAGAGGGATCCAGAGGCAGAGTGGTGCCCAAACCCGTCAGGTTACTGTCCCACCTGCCTACCCACCAGCAGGGGTGGAATTCTAGCAGGAGCATCTTTGCATATTAGGCCACGCCCCCTGATGTAACCAATCCTCCAAGAGCTCACAAGGCTCTTTTTTGTAAGCTCCTGGAGGATTGGCTACATCAGGGGTGTGCGGCCTAATATGCTCATGGTAGAATTCCACCCCTGGAAATAACTAACTGACTCATGCCCTCAACTGACTGGCCCAGTCTCATCAGATCTAAGTAGGGTTTCTCCAGAAGGTTAGCTGGAGCCTCTTGGTTTGTTAGACTTCACACTGTGTATTGACAGGGGTGGAATTCTAGCAGGAGCTCCTTTGCATATTAGGCCACACACCCCTGATGTAGCCAATCCTCCAAGAGCTTACAAGGCTCTTTTTTGTAAGCTCTTGGAGGATTGGCTACATCGGGGTGTGTGGCCTAATATGCAAAGGAGCTCCTGCTAGAATTCCACCCCTGTTCTGTTGTACATTCACTGGGATTCCTTTATGTTATTCATTGGGAACCCTTCCGAATCGATACTTTATGGTACATTTTATGCAACAGTGAGAATTTATTGTTGTGATTATGGTGCGTTTGCCTTTAAGAAATTCATTGTTACAACATAGTGTGGCAATTTGGGGTGTGTGGCCTCATATGCAAGGGAGCTCCAGCTAGAATTCCACCCCTTCCCACCAGGACCTGCTGCAACAACCAGCGCAGCCCCCAAACCACAGTGGGACACCCACAGTGAGCCTGCTTCTTCACTCCACTTCCTCACTCCACAAGTATTGGTGGATGCTGTGCATTGAACAGGCCCGTAACCAGAGAATTTTAGATGGGGAAAGGGGCCCATGGAATAAAAATTTCAGTAGGGGGACTGCAGGGCAGGCGAGTGAGAAAGGCAGCGGACGACTGAAGAAGGCAGGTGAGGAAGGCGGTGGGCAACCGAGGAAGGCGAGGGGGGGAGGGTAAGAAAGGCAGGCAAGCAAGGCGGCGGGCAGGAGAGAAAGGCAGGTGAGGAAGGCGGTGGGCAACCGAGGAAGGTGAGGGGGGAGGGCAAGAAAGGCAGGCAAGCAAGGTGGCGGGCAGGAGAGAAAGACAGGCGAGAAAGGTGGCGGAAGGCCAAGGAAGGCAACAGAAGGGAGAGAAAGGCAACGGGCAGGAGAGAAAGGCAGGCAAGGAAAGCGGGCAAGCAGTGGAGGGGCCAGAAAGGTAAAGCAGGGGGAATATTAGTGGGGTTTGGCCCCTCCTGGGCCCCTCTGTAGCTACGGGCCTGGCGTTAAGGTCACCAGCCCTGACCTAGTTGGACCTAATGGCTTGGCCAGCCCTTCCCCTCTTGTTCCCGATTGGCTCAGTGGTGCTGGGACTGAGGAACGCTGTTCTGCTGCGGTGTACCTCTTCTGCCTCGGGATCATTTCTCTCCCCCTGAAACCTCCGGGAAGATTCCCCCGCCCCCCTCATTCTGCGCCTTTGTCGGGTTTGTCGTTTGCCTGCACAAACAAGGACAAATTTCTCAGGCACGCTGAAACAATGCATCGTTGTGATCTGCCAACGGGCGCTTCGTTAAGCACTAAATCTTGTTATTTGCCTGCGCTGCAGAAACACGTCCACGTTATGAGATATGCCGCAACTGTTTTGTGCGCGCGCAAATCCTGGAAGGGCTCCGGTTGTTTCTCCTTTGCGGGATTCGTTCATTCATTTACATTGGTGGCTGGCGAATGGGGGACCTTTTGAGAAAGCGGAGAAGCGGCTGGTTTCAGCTGCTTTGGGGGGAATTCTGCAAGGCCGGAGAGTCCTTCCGTGCGTCCATAAAAATTTGGGTCCATCAGTGGATGGCACCCATTTTTTTGTAGAAAAAGTCCAGCAGGAACTCATTTGCATATTAGGCCACACACCCCAACACCAAGCCAGCCGGAATGGCGTTCCTGTACATTCCTGCTAAAGAACAGCCCGGCCCGTAGTGATTCAGTGGAACCTCCATGTTCAGAGGCAGTAAGCAGTTGCTGCGGGACAGCTGCAGGAGAAGGCTTCGGCTCCTGTGCTCTGCTTATAGGCCTTTCAGAAGAAGACTGCAGATATATATACCCCGCTCTTCTCTCTGAATCAGAGACTCAGAGTGGCTTACAATCTCCCATATCTTCTCCCCCCCACGACACACACCCTGTGAGATGGGTGGGGCTGAGAGGTCTCTCACAGCAGCTGCCCTTTCAAGGGCAACTCCTATGAGAGCTATGGCTGACCCAAGGCCATTTCAGCAGCTGCAAGTGGAGGAGTGGGGAATCAAACCCGGTTCTCCCAAATAAGAGTCCATGCACTTAAGCACTACATCCAACTGGCTCTCTATTAGAGCTATGGCTGACCCAAGGCCATTTCAGCAGCTGCAAGTGGAGGAGTGGGGAATCAAACCTGGTTCTTCCAGATAAGAGTCCATGCACTTAAGCACTACATCCAACTGGCTCTCTATTAGAGCTATGGCTGACCCAAGGCCATTCCAGCAGCTGCAAGTGGAGGAGTGGGGAATCAAACCTGGTTCTCCCAGATAAGAGTCAGCGCGCTAAACCACTGCACCAAACTGGCACTGGGGGTTACTGGGTGGCAGCCAGCATGAGGCAGTGTCAGATTGGGATCTGGAAAATCCAAGTTCGAATCTCCACTCTGCCACCGAAGCTTGCTGGGTGATCTTGGGCCAGTCACACACTCTCAGTAACCTACCTCACAGGGTTGTTGTGAGGATAAAACAGAGGACAGGACAATGTCAGTTGCTTTGGGTCCCCGTTGGGTGTGAATGAATGAATGAATGAATGAATTAATTAATTAATTAATTAATTAACGAATGAATTAATGAATTAATTAATGAATGAACGAATGAATGAAATGCGGTGTGAATCAGGAGTAGGCCAGCGTTTAGACTAATTCAACAGGCATATTCCCAGCAGTGGAAACAGCTGTCATGTCACAGCAACTTATGGCGAGCCTGTAGGGTCTTCAAGGAAAGGGTGGTTAGAAGAAGAAGATATTGGATTTATATCCCGCCCTCCACTCCGAATCTCAGAGTCTCAGAGCGGCTCACAATCTCCTTTACCTTCCTCCCCCACAACAGACACCCTGTGAGGTAGATGAAGATATTGGATTTATATCCCGCCCTCTACTCCAAAGAGTCTCAGAGCAGCTCACAATCTCCTTTACCTTCCTCCCCCACAACAGACACCCTGTGAGGTAGATGAAGATATTGGATTTATATCCCGCCCTCTACTCCAAAGAGTCTCAGAGCGGCTCACAATCTCCTTTACCTTCCTCCCCCACAACAGACACCCTGTGAGGTAGATGAAGATATTGGATTTATATCCCGCCCTCTACTCCAAAGAGTCTCAGAGGGGCTCACGATCTCCTTTACCTTCCTCCCCCACAACAGACACCCTGTGAGGTGGGTGGGGCTGAGAAGGCTCTCCCAGCAGCTGCCCTTTCAAGGACAACCTCTGCCAGAGCTATGACTGACCCAAGGCCATCCCAGCTGCTGCAAGTGGAGGAGTGGGGAATCAAACCTGGTTCTCCCAGATAAGAGTCCGCACACTTAACCACTACACCGAACTGGCTCTCATTGCCATTGCCTGCCTCTGCTTAGTGACTCTGGACTTCCTCAGTGGTCTCCCTGCTGGCAGAGGAATTCGCACAGTGATGGTGCACAACCTGATTAAAGAGTAAGCACAGGTTTATTTAGGAATTAATATACTTGATAGGAAAGAGGAGAGACAGTGATACAGCTACATCTCTGACTGAGAGAGAGGGCATGTAGTGTACTGGGAGCTTCAAATGAAGACCCTTTGTTGGAGAGGGTCTTCACCCATCCAAGTCTGGAAAAGGCTACAATACAGAAATATCTTGTCCCATGCAGCAATCGCCAAGTGCAACACGTCCCCTGGGTGAAATTTGCCAGCCGGTATAATTTGCCAATTCGTACAATTCTTCCTCAGGCAACTCTTCCCAATTGTGAGCTTCGGTTCTGGGAGAACAGTAGCCTGAGGAAGAATTGTTATCAAAACACACAAAATCCACCTAGGGAGCGTGTTGCACATGGAGATTGCACTTGGAGATTGCTGCGTGGGAAAAGATATTTCTGTATTGCAGCCTTTTTCAAATTTGGCATTTTGGATTCTCTTATGAAGGACTTGTCATCAGTTGTTTATTATTCTAAAAGATAAAGGTAGTCCCCTGTGCAAGCACCAGTAGTTTCTGACGCTGGGGTGATGCTGTATCACGTTTTCAGAACAGACTTTTTATGGGGTGGTTTGTCATTGCCTTCCCCAGTCATCTACACTTTCCCCACTGCAAGCTGGGTCCTCATTTTACCGACCTATGAACAATGGAAGGCTGAGACCACCTTGAGCCGACCACCTGAACCCAGCTTCCGCCGGGATCGAACTCAGGTCATGAGCAGAGCTTAGGGCTGCAGTACTGCAGCTTATCACTCTGCTCCACGGGCCTCTTAACGGTAAAGGTAGTCCCCCGTGCAAGCACCAATCGTTTCCGACTCCAGGGTGATGTCGCATCACAACGCTTTCATGGCAGACTTTTTGTGATGGGGTGGTTTGCCATTGCCTTCCCCAGTCATCTACACTCCCCCCCCCCCAAGCAAACTGGTACCCATTTGACTGACCTCGGAAGAATGGAAGGCTGAACCCAGCTTCTGCCAGGATCAAACTCAGGTCGTGAGCAGAGAGCTCAGACTGCAGTACTGCAGCTTCACCACTCTGCGCCACGGGGCTCTTTTATTATTCTGCCTTGGTACAATATATTGTGCTCGCAGCAATGTTTTGCATGATTATGTTACATGAGAGAATAATCACTCGGAAAAGTTTGGGTGGTAAGAAGTCTTGTCTTCATTGTATTTATTATAACACGGTTTCCTTCAGCTTTGCTTAACCTAGCTGTGCTCCTGTTGTTTTGCTCAGCCTCCAGGTGGGGCCTGGAGATCTCCCAGAATGACAGCTGATCTTCAGATTACAGCGATTGGTTTCCCTGGAGGAAATGGCGGCTTCGGAGAGTGGACTGTACAGTACCCCATTCCTGCTCAGCCTCTCCCTCTCCAAAACTCAGTCCTACTTAAAGATGTGAAGGCCCGGGAAAAAACCGGAAAAATTTGGAAAAAACCTGGGTTTCCCCCGTTTTTTTCCTGAAACCTTTGTTGGGTTTTTTTCTGAAAAATTGAAAAGAAGAAAAGAAAAGATAATGGAATGTTTTATTTTAACTTGATGAATAAAATATTTTAAGACAAGGTGTTCAAATATTTTCTAAATTATTTCTAGAAAATATGTCTGGTATCAGATTATTCTAATTGCTGTGCACTGAGGACAAGCAAGTCTTCAGTCATGCCCATTCATTGAAACTTAGTCCATGCCCTTCTATACACTTCCCCCCTCTTCGATCCTTTTTATGAGTTTTTTTATTTTTATTTAATGCTGTGGAGAGGAAATATGAATAATTGTTACTTCTGGATTTTTAAAAATTGTTTTGTGGAGGATTTTTTGTGTGTTCCACATAAACCAGTAAACAGTTCAGGAGACTGTGACTCCATTTGTTACCATTACAAATAAATATTATTTAAAAAGTAAATTCTGTTTGTAATAATTGTTTGGATGCACTATATTTTTAATATGCTAGTTGTGATAATTTCATGGCAAGTGAAATTGTCCATCGTCATATTTTATGTTCCTAAAGTAAAAGAATGACTTTCAATCTGGAAAAGAAAAGAAAAAGTGCCAATGTAGCATTTTTTCAGTTTTTCTGAAAAATTCTGTTTTTTTCTGGGGGGAAAAACCCAGGAAAAACCTGGGGGTTTTTTCCGAGCTTCAACATTTCCAGAAATTTTACATCTCTTGTCCTACTCAGGCTCCACCTCCAAATCTCCAGGAATTTCCCAACCCAGATGTGAGGTACCAATCCTAGATTTAAGCAGGGCTTTTTTTTTGTAGCAGGAACTCCTTTGCATATTAGGCCACACCCCACCTGATGTAGCCAATGCTCCTGGAGCTGACAGTAGGCCCTGTACTAAGAGCCCTGTAAGCTCCAGGAGGATTGGCTACATCAGGGGTGTGTGGCCTAATATGCAAAGGAGTTCCTGCTACAAAAAAAGCCCTGGATTTAAGGTATCAAAAATGTACCTGTGAGCAGTGTTCCCCAAGAAGGTTGCAAAGAGAAAGCCGAACTGAATCATAATAGCCAAGTATCAGTTCCCTCGAGCTTGGCTGTGCCTTTATTGAATGATAAATATTTAATCTAATTTATGTTCAATTTCTGGGTTGCTTTTCCCTTCTTTTCTTCCCCCTAGTCCAGTGTTTTAAAATCCTGTGCTTCGGTCCGGCTTCCTCTATTCCCGACTTGCATCTTTCCTAATGGGTCCCTTGCTTTCATGTTTTCAATTTTAAAATGGAAAAAAGTGTTTGGATTTTTTTTTCTTTTTTCACAGAATGTGATGTTTTATAAATAGTGGGAGCCACTTTGGGGGATTCTGGTCAAAAAGTAAGATTCATATTAACAGATAGATGGGTCTTTCGTGTGAAGGCCAAATCCTGATTTGGTCTGTATGGCTCTCTGGGTACTTCCCGAGTGCCATAGTTCACTAGTGTTGCCAAGTCCAATTTCAGAAATATCTGGGGACTTTGGGGGTGGAGCCAGGAGACTTTGGGGGTGGAGCCAGGAGACACTGGGGTGGAGCTAGGGGGAGGGGGGGGAAACAGCGCCAAGAGCGTGGCGAGCCGCCCCATCTTGGAGCGGGCGGCCGCTGCGTTGCTGCCGCCTCTTCTCCGCTCACCGTAGCTGCTCCTCGGAGATGGGCTCAGGCTGAGCCCATCTTGGAGGAGCAGCTAAAATGAAGCTGAGAAGAGGCGGCGGCAGCGCAGCGCCATCGCCCTCTCCGCCTCTGAGGTAAAATCAGAGAAGGGGAGGGTGGAGGCAGACCAGGAGTGTGGCGAGCCGCGAATCTGGGTCCTTCTAGGAATCTGGGTCCTTCTAGGACCCGGACTCGCGGCTCCCCCCCTCCCCCCGCTTCCGTTTTTTTGGGGAGCGGGGGAAGAGGCTTGAAATCCTGGGGTCCCCCACTGGGGCGGGAGGGGCGGGAAGCCTATAGTTCATGCTTCCGTAACTGCTCTTTTGCTTGCTCAGCGGTGCCCTAGCATACTGTAAGTTCTTCCATAGGATTTCTGTTAGAGGTCTGGCCCTATTCCGAGGGGACTGAAACCACAAAGCAGGTGGGTTACGGCAGGGGTGTCAAACCTGCAGTCCGGGGGCCGAATCAGACCTTGGAGGGCTTCTATCCGGCCCCCGAGCAACTGGCTATCGTTTGCTTCCTTCTCCCTCTCTCTTGCTTCCATCTGCATCAGTTTGCTTTGCCAGGCTTGCTCAATCGCATAGGAGCTACAGAGCAAAGCCTCTATTTTCTCCATAGGCTGAGGTTCCTCCCTTGGGGAGGAAGGAGAGCCCGCTTTGCCAGACTCTCTCAATCACACAGCAGAGCTACTGAGCCAAGCCTTTCTTCATTCTATTGGCTGGGGCTCCTCCCCCTCATGGTCCTCTGAAGAAAGAAAGGAAGAGCCAAAGCTTCCTTTGCCCAGTTCCCTGGATCGCATGGGAGAGATACAAAGAAAGCATCTTTAAGACCAACGAGTACTAATGTTTTAAGCATGTTTTATTTTTGTTATTTTTTTTTTAAAAAAAATTGTGTTTCTCTGTGTCCTTTTAAAGTTTATATCTCTGCTCCCTGGCATTACATTTTATGACACACATGGCCCAGCCCGACAAGGACTCGTTTGTGTCAGATCCAGCCTTCATAACAAATGAGATCGACACCCTTGGATTAAGGCTTGTTTTTCCAATCTGAATCCGACTCCACAAGGCCACTATTTGTCTCACTGGGGCAAACATTTAAGGAAGGAATCCAATTTCTGATGCCTGAGGGTGGAACAAATATGGTAGTGATGAAAAGCGTTGTCAAGTGCAGACAACTTAGGATGACCCTGTAGGGTTTCTCAAGGCGATAGGATCACCATCTTCAAGTCCTTGAAGGGCTGTCATAGAGAGGAGGGTGCGGAATTGTTTTCTGTGGCCCCAGAAGGTAGGACCAGAATCAATGGGTTGAAATTAAATCAAAAGAGTTTCCGGCTCAACATTAGGAAGAACTTCCTGACCGTTAGAGCGGTTCTTCAGTAGAACAGGCTTCCTTGGGATGTGGTGGACTCTCCTTCCTTGGAGGTTTTGAAACAGAGGCTGGATGGCCATCTGACAGCAATGAAGATCCTGTGAATTTAGGGGGAGGTGTTCGTAAGTTTCATGCATTCTGCAGGGGATTGGACTAGATGACCCTGGAGGTCCATTCCAGCTCTATGATTCTAAGGCAAGAGATGTTCAAAGATGGTTTGCCATTGCCCGCCTCTGCATAGCAACGCTGGGCTTCCGTGGTGCTCTCCCATCCAAATACAGATCAGGGCCAACCCTGCTTAGCTTAGCTTCTGAGATTGACGAGATCCAGCTAGCTGGGTCATCCAGGCGAAAGCTAGTGTCAAAGGGAGGTGGTTTGCCATTGCCTGCCTCTGCATAGCAATCCTGAACTTCCTTGGTGCAACTGCTAACCAGGGCTGACCCTGTTTAGCTTCTGAGATCTGATGAGACCGGGCTAGCCTGGGCCATCCTGGTCAAGGCAAGAGACATTCAGAGGTGATTGGCCATTACCTGACTCAGCGTAGCAACAGTCACACAACAGGGGCCTAGGAGGGCCTTCTACTGGCTGCCACCACTCTGGTCAGGGTCTGCATGGGAGGGCCCAGAGCACCCAACCACCCCGTATCTTCCTTATTAGTAAATACCTTGAAATTGTGACTGAGGAGACATGAGGCAGTTAAACAACAAGAGTTTACTTACAATGCTCAAACAACAATAAGTGGGCGATAAACATTTAGTGCAATAGTGAAATATATATATATACAGTAAAGGTTGGTGCAAATAAATAGAAGCCCTGGCGCGTTCAGCTAGACTTTCCCTTCCTTTAATACCAAAACTCACCACCTCGGGTAAGGGATCTCTCCTACTGCCTTCTCTCCTGCAGCTAGGCTTCCCAACCCTCCCGCCCTGGCGGGGGACCCCGGATTTTGCAGCCTCTTACCCCGCTCTCCCAAAAAACGGAAGCGGGGGGAGGGGGGAAACGGCGCCAAGGAGCATGGCGAGCCGCCCCATCTCGGAGGAGCAGTTACAGTGAAGCGGAGAAGAGGCGGCAGCCGCGCAGTGGCGTCGCCCGCTCCGCTCCGCCCCGCCTCTGAGGTGAAATCAGAGAAGGGGAGGGTGGAGGGAAGGAATACATTTTAAAAGGTGTGCCGTCCCTTGAAATGCGATGGCCAAAACTCCCGTTGGGGTTCAGTGATGCTTGTCACACCCTTGCCCCTAGCTCCACCCCAGTGTCTCCTGGCTCCACCCCCAAAGTCTCCTGGCTCCACCCCCAAAGTCCCCAGAGATTTCTTGAATTGGACTTGGCAACCCTACCTGCAGCCTTTCCCAGAGCGAACATATCCTGTATGTGCTTGGCCCATTTATGCTTTCCTCTATGGGCCAGTTTTCCTTCCAAAACCTTGCCACCCAATCAGAGGGACAGAGGGGATCCTGGGAGATGTAGGTTCTCTGTAGCTACTCCGAGGCAGACTTCTCTGGAGCCCGTAGGCCTCACTAGGTCCAGGATCATGACAGCAACCATGGACATCCTGGGCGATCTACCATTCAAGAACTCACCAGGGCTGACCCTGCTTAGTTGACGAGATCCAATGAGATCAGGCTAGCCTAGGCTAGCCAGATCAGACAGCAAATATTCAGGTACTGAAACTTTCTCTGTCCTGTTCACCCATCTAGCTCAGACCAGCTTCCTGCAAGATCTCCATCAGAGCTCTGGCCCAATTCTCCTGGAATACAGACCTGTAGGCAGGCTGGTAGCTAACCAGGGGCCCATGGGGCCTGGCCCCCTGACGGGGTTTTTTTTTGGGGGGGGCTCTTCCCCCATTCCAGGGCTGCCCCACACTTTCCTCCCTGTGTGATTTCAATTTGCAGAAGGGGCACCCAGCCACTGGCCTCCTGCACAATTTAAAGGGCCCCCTCCTCTCGTGGCCCCGTCATGATCCTGGGCCTGTGAGGCCTGCGGTCCTAGGGAAGCCTGCCCAGGAGTACTGGGAAGAGCCTACATTTCCCAGGATTCCTTCTGTCCCTCTGATTGGGTGGCCAGATTTTGGAGGGAAGCTGGCCCAGAAAGGGGTGAGGCCTGGGAGGAGAACATAAAAGGGCCAAGCCCAGGCAGGGGGGTGTTCTTTTCCTGGAAGGCTGAGGTGGAGGCAGGCTGTAGCCTAGAAAGCTTGCAGCAAGGAAAAGATCCCTCATCCAAGGCAAGGGGTGAGTGTTCGCTAGTAGAGTGGGGACTGTATAGTTACATGCGTCGGGGCTTTTGTTTCTTTGCACCAACCTTTACTGTTCTCATATTCCCTTTAGCACTAAATCTTTGTCGCCCACTTATTATTTGAGCACTGTAAATAAACCGCTGTGTTATACTCCTTGGGTCCTCACATCTCCTTGGTCACAATTAGGAAGTATCTATTAATAAGGAGAACACAGGGGTAGTTGTGCGCTCTTGGCCCTTCCATACAGACCCATACCAAAGTGGTGGCAGCAAGTAGAAGGCCCTGCTAGGCCCGGCTGTGTGAAACCCCCCATGGCCTCTCTAGCTACGGGGCTGCCTGTAGGACTCCCCTTTGCTCCCCAGACCTCCCTTGTGATATGCACTCTCAGGCAAAGGCAGTGTAACATCACTGCCTGCAATTACAGAACACTTGCACCCTCCCTGGCCTCCCCTCCCCCCCCCCCGGCTCAGGGAAACAAACTGACCAATCCCAGAAGAGTAATTTTATGAATCAGCCAAGGTTCTGAGAAAATTAAGACACCAGCCATCAGAGCCATTAAAGAGAAAGGCCTGTTGGACTCACATCAATCAGTGCAGTCAAAAGCAATCCGACACAGCCCCCGGGTTGCAGTTCTCTCTCATTCATCCTCGCCTCTAACGTCTCCCGTGCAAACGTTTGCCCGCCGATGCGCTCGGGCGAGGCCACCCAACTGACTGGCACTTTCAGATCTTCTCCCATATTATCCCCTCTGCATTTTCTTAAAAGGTCCCCCCCCCTTCCCGATTATGTGCTGAAATGACAACCAGGTCTCTGATGGCTGGCATTCAGTGCCGGCTTAAACCCTGTGGAGGCCCCTAGGCAGTCAAAATCTCAGCCCGCCCCCCCCTGCAAATTATCCCATCCCACTGCCTGCAGCCCCCACTTCCCCAAAAACCCCCTTGACAAAATTGCGGGGGAGAGGCAGAGAGAGGCAAACTCGGCGACAACGCCAGCAGCTGCCGCACCATGTAAGTTGGGCAAAAAGCAGCTCAGTTGCTGGCTGCTTGTGCAGGCCGGGAGGGCTGCAAGCAGGGGGGAAACAGGTGGGGGGAGCCAGCCCAGGGCCCCTAAAGGTGTGGGGACCCATAGGCCGGTGCCTACTTTGCCTAATTGTTAATCCGGCCATGCTGGCATTAGTGGCATCAATGCCTCGTTACGAAGAGGGATGGCATAAGCGTGGCTTGGCTCCGAGCGCCAGTTCATTACCGAAATCTTCCGCTGTAATGGGATGGGTCGGGAACCGATAAAGGGGCTGCGAGTGGAAAATTAAGAGATCCTCCCTTCTTCTTTGAAGTGTACAAAGATGTAAACATCCACAGTGGTTCATGATTTAATAGCCGTGGAAAAGGTGATAAGCTTAATCCATCAAACCATTTACTGGAAAGAGCTGAGCGGCGCGCATCAGTAATAAAGCTTAGGAGCTTTTAGAGGGATTTTTTTCCCCCTTTAAAAAAAGGAGCAATATTCTTTCTTTTTGTAAACAGCAAAGCTGTGTGATGAAAAGAAAACTCTCATAAAGGTGGCATGAATCTAGTCGTCTGTGTTATTGTTGTTTATGAGCACACGAAACGGCGGTGTTCAGAGACGAACTACTGGCCCGCCCGGCTCGATATTATCTGCTCTGATGGACACTGGCTTGCAAGAGTCTCAGGAACGTCTTTCCTGGAGGTGCTACCTGAAATCAGCCCAGAATGCTATGAACTTTGATACAAATACGACTGCCACAAAACTTGCCTTGCTTGAGCACACAGTTTGAGTTAGGGTTGCCAATCCCCAGGTGGGGGCAGGGGATCCCCCGGTTTGGAGGCCCTCCCCCCGCTTCAGGGTCATCAGAAAGCGGGGGGAGGGGAGGGAAATGTCTGCTGGGAACTCTACTATTCCCTATGGAGATTTATTTCCATAGAAAATCATGGAGAATTGATCTGCGGGTATCTGGGGCTCTGGGGGGGCTGTTTTTTGAGATAGAGGCACCAAATTTTCAGTACAGCATCTGGGGCCTCTCCCCAAAACACCCCCCAAGTTTCAAAACGATTGGACCAGGGGCCCAAAAGAAGGTGCCCCTCTTCTTCATTATTTCCTATGGAGGGATGGCATTGAAAAGGTGTGCCGTCCCTTTAAATGTGATGGCCAGAACGCCCTTTGGAGTTCAATTATGCTTGTCACAGCCTTGATCTTGGCTCCACCCCCAATGTCTCCTGGCTCCACCCCCAAAGTCCCCAGATATTTCTTAAATTGGACTTGGCAACCCTAGTTTGAGTCCAGTGGCACCTCTAAGACCAAGGAAGTTTTATTCCTGGTATAAGCTTTTGTGCAAAAGCTTATACCAGGAATAAAACTTTGTTGGTCTTTAAGGTGCCACTGGACTCAAACTTTGTTTCGCTGCTTCAGACCAACATGGCTACCCATAGGGTTTGTTTTTTTGTCGCAGGAATTTCTTTGCATATTAGGCCACGCCTCCCTGATGTAGCCAATCCTCCAAGAGCTTACAGGGCTCTTAGTACAGGGCCTACTGCAAGCTCCAGGAGGATTGGCTGCATCAGGGGTGTGTGGCCTAATATGCAAAGGAGGTCCTGCTAGAATTCCTTACAGGGCTCTTAGTACAGGGCCTGCTGTAAGCTCCAGGAGGACTGGCTACATCAGGGGTGTGTGGCCTAATATGCAAAGGAGGTCCTGCTAGAATTCCTTACAGGGCTCTAGAACAGGGTCTACTGCAAGCTCCAGGAGGATTGGCTGCATCAGGGGTGTGTGGCCTAATATGCAAAGGAGGTCCTGCTAGAATTCCTTACAGGGCTCTTAGTACAGGGCCTGCTGTAAGCTCCAGGAGGACTGGCTACATCAGGGGTGTGTGGCCTAATATGCAAAGGAGATCCTGCTAGAATTCCTTACAGGGCACTTAGTACAGGGCCTGCTGTAAGCTCCAGGAGGACTGGCTACATCAGGGGTGTGTGGCCTAATATGCAAAGGAGGTCCTGCTAGAATTCCTTACAGGGCTCTTAGTACAGGGCCTGCTGTAAGTTCCAGGAGGATTGGCTGCATCAGGGGTGTGTGGCCTAATATGCAAAGGAGGTCCTGCTAGAATTCCTTACAGGGCTCTTCATACAGGGCCTACTCTAAGCTCCAGGAGGATTGGCTGCATCAGGGGTGTGTGGCCTAATAGGCAAAGGAGGTCCTGCTAGAATTTCTTACAGGGCTCTTCGTACAGGGCCTACTCTAAGCTCCAGGAGGATTGGCTACATCCGGGGTGTGTGGCCTAATATGCAAAGGAGGTCCTGCTAGAATTCCTTACAGGGCTCTTCATACAGGGCCTACTCTAAGCTCCAGGAGGATTGGCTACATCAGGGGTGTGTGGCCTAATATGCAAAGGAGGTCCTGCTAGAATTCCTTACAGGGCTCTTAGTACAGGGCCTGCTGTAAGTTCCAGGAGGATTGGCTGCATCAGGGGTGTGTGGCCTAATATGCAAAGGAGGTCCTGCTAGAATTCCTTACAGGGCTCTTCGTACAGGGCCTACTCTAAGCTCCAGGAGGATTGGCTGCATCAGGGGTGTGTGGCCTAATATGCAAAGGAGGTCCTGCTAGAATTCCTTACAGGGCTCTTCATACAGGGCCTACTCTAAGCTCCAGGAGGATTGGCTACATCAGGGGTGTGTGGCCTAATATGCAAAGGAGGTCCTGCTAGAATTCCTTACAGGGCTCTTCGTACAGGGCCTACTCTAAGCTCCAGGAGGATTGGCTACATCAGGGGTGTGTGGCCTAATATGCAAAGGAGGTCCTGCTAGAATTCCTTACAGGGCTCTTCATACAGGGCCTACTCTAAGCTCCAGGAGGACTGGCTACATCAGGGGTGTGTGGCCTAATATGCAAAGGAGGTCCTGCTAGAATTCCTTACAGGGCTCTTCGTACAGGGCCTACTCTAAGCTCCAGGAGGATTGGCTACATCAGGGGTGTGTGGCCTAATATGCAAAGGAGGTCCTGCTAGAATTCCTTACAGGGCTCTTCGTACAGGGCCTACTCTAAGCTCCAGGAGGATTGGCTACATCAGGGGGTGTGGCCTAATATGCAAAGGAGGACCTGCTAGAATTCCTTACAGGGCTCTTCGTACAGGGCCTACTGCAAGCTCCAGGAGGATTGGCTGCATCAGGGGTGTGTGGCCTAATATGCAAAGGAGGTCCTGCTAGAATTCCTTACAGGGCTCTTCGTACAGGGCCTACTCTAAGCTCCAGGAGGATTGGCTACATCGGGGTGTGTGGCCTAATATGCAAAGGAGGTCCTGCTAGAATTCCTTACAGGGCTCTTCGTACAGGGCCTACTGCAAGCTCCAGGAGGATTGGCTGCATCAGGGGTGTGTGGCCTAATATGCAAAGGAGCTCCTGCTAGATTTCCAGCCCTGAGGCCACACCTCCCTGATGTAGCCAATCCTCCAAGAGGTTCCAGGGCTCTAGTACAGGGCCTACTCTAAGCTCCAGGAGGATTGGCTACATCGGGGGTGTGAGGCCTAATATGCAAAGGAGTTCCTGCTACAAAAAAAAAGCCCTGCTCGAGAATGTGGAATAATTGGCAAAGATGCCCTCAAACGTTTCAAATAAATGTTGGAAGTGTCAAAAATCGAAAGGATCGTTTTACCATACGTGGTGGCACTGCGACTTATTGAAAAGTGATTGGAAACAAATTCACAATTGCCTTCAGAAAATGTTAAAGATTAATTTACAGCATAAACCTGAGATGTATTTGCTGAATATTTGCCGAGATTCACTTCCCAAACCTATATTTCCCCACAGAATCGTTCCTTTCCCCTTTCCTATATTTAAAATCCATTAAAACTTTTAATTTGAAAAAAAAAAGAGAGAGAATTAAGTGGAATAGCCCCTTCCAGGAGGTGGAAGCCCTAAGAAGTGGGTGGGAAGAACAGGACCACACAAGGCAAAGCGGGCCTGTTGCATCACACAGTACATGCTCGGTACACGGAACATCTTGGGCTCAACCTCCCATTTTGTTAGTTAAAAAGGACCAGTTAAAAAAGGACCCCTGACTGAGACCCTGAAAAACCCCCATCCATCGCATTAATCAAGGTTCACCATCTCCAAACTCGATAGAAAGCAGCCTCCGATGTCCTGGATGTTGAAGAGATTTTGGAACATCAGCATGGGCGTGTAAGTAAACAGCAGAGGTGGCTCTGGACCAGGGGTGTCAAACATGTGGCCTGGGGGCCAAATCAGCCCCCGGAGGGCTCCTATCAGGCCCCCAAGCAACTGTCTCTTGTCTGCTTCCTTCTCCCTCTCTCTTACTTCGTTCTGCATAACAGCTTGCTTTGCAAGGCTTGCTCAGTCGCACAGGAGCAACAGAGCAAAGCCTCTATTTTCTCCATTGGCTGAGGTTCCTCCCTTGGAGAGGAAGGGGAGGAGGGATAGCTTGCTTTGCCAGGATCTCTGAATTGCACAGCAGCACTACTGAGTCAAACCTCTCTTCCATCTATTGGCTGAGGCTCCTCCCCCTCCTCATTCCCTGGACAAGGAAGGAAAGAGCCAGAGCTCCCTTTGCCCAGTTCCCTGGATCCCATGGGAGAGCTATAAAGAAAGTACCTTTAAGACCAATGAATGTTAATGTTTCAAGCGTGCTTCAAGTTTGTTTTGTTTTTTTAAATCATTAATTGTGTTTGCCTGTGTCCTTTATAAAGTTTATATCTCTGCTACCTAATCTTAAATAGGTACACACATGGCCCAGTTCGACATAGTCCAGTCTGGCCCAACAAGGTCTCATTTATGTCAGATTTAACCCTCATAACAAATGCGTTTGACACCCCTGTCCTAGACTGTCTGGCACCCTAGGCAAAGTTAACTTCTGGTCCCCCCCCCCCCCACACACACACACTGATAACATCACCAAGTCACATGAGGGGTGTCCCATTCGGTGACCCCAGAAGGCTAGCACCCTAGGCAATCACCTAGTTTGCCAAGTGGCAGGGCCGGATCCGGTCAACAGGAATTTTAAAAATGGAGGAGGAGGCTCCCTCGGGAGGTGGTGGGCTTTCCTTCCTTGGAGGCTGTTAAGCGGAAGCTAGAGGACCATCTGACAGCAATGAGGATCCTGTGAATTTAGGGGGAGGTATTTGTGAGTTTCCTGCATGGTGCAGGGGGTTGGACTAGATGACCCTGGGGGGTCACTTCCAACTCTATGATTCCTGACCGTTAGAGCGGTTCCTCAGTGGAACAGGCTTCCTCGGGAGGTGGTGGGCTCTCCTTCCTTGGAGGTTTTGAAACAGAGGCTAGATGGCCATCCGACAGCAATGAGGATCCTGTGAATTTAGGGGGAGGTGTTTGTGAGTTTCCTGCATTATGCAGGGGGTTGGACTAGATGACCCTGGAGGTCCCTTCCAACTCTATGATTCTAGGAGGAGGAGGAATTGGGATGCATTATGCCAAGTGGCTCTTGCCAAGCCTGAACATCTCTCACGGATCATCAGCACCTAATAGCTAATCTAAATGCTAAATAGTTATTCATATTCCTGGCTGCTGGCTAATAATGGCTCCCTACCTCCTTACATCCCTCTGCTTGGAATTTAGATGAAGAGGAATAGGGTTCGGGTCAAGTTGTGTCAGGTATTAAATTAGGGTATTCCGTGAGTTTTGTCTCCAATTTATTTATTTATTTTTTTACCCCAACTCAAGGGCCCATCGAGCATCACACAATGGGCAAATACTCAACCTTGTCTGAAGAAAGTACAATTTAAGTCAAACTCATTTGTTATGAAGGCTGACTTACGTCAGGCTGGGCCATGTCTGGCCAGACCATGTGGGTGCCCGTTTAAAATTAGGTAGCAGAGATATGAACTTTATAAAGCACACAGACAAATACAATTAAATCTGAACATCTCTTCAACGGATCATCAGCACAAACAAAATATGCTTAAAATATGCATTAGCACTCATTGGTCTTAGAGGTGCTTTCTTTGTATTTCTCTCATGGGATCCAGGGAACTGGGCAAAGGAAGCTCTGGCTCTTTCCTTCCTTCCCCAGGGGACCAGGAGTGGCAGGAGCTTCAGCCAATAGAGGTAAGAGAGGCTTGGTTCGCTAGCTCTGCTGTGAGATTGGCAAAGCAAGCTCTTCTTCCTCCCCAGGGGAGGAGCCTCAGCCAATGGAAGAAAATAGAGGTTTTGCTCTGCAGTTCCTGAGCAATTGAGCAAGCCTTGCAAAGACAACTGTTATGCAGAAGGAAGCAAAAGAGAGGGAGAAGGAAGCAGATGACAGCCACTTGCTGGGGGGGGGCTGTTAGGAGCCCTCCAGGGGCCTGATTCGGCCCTCAGGCCTCATGTTTGACACCCTTGCCTTAAGGACCAAAACATCCATAAAGGACGGATCATTAGCCTTGGGAACTGGTGACTGGAACTGAGCTAAGCAATTCTACATTTCTGGGTTGTTGACTCATCTTTCCCAATACTGATAAACCAAGCGTCCCCAGTGTGATGCCCATGCCAACACCTTTCCTGGTGCCCACCTAAGTGTTTTTAGAAACTGGGCAGGGCCAGGGGGGGGGCGGCTTTTCCCCAGCAAGTCTTCTGATTGGCCACTGGAGATCTGACTGGCTGCGCAGATACATAACAAGGCTGCTTTGGCAGCAGCTGCCACACAGCTCACTGATCGTCTCTGTGTTGACCGGAGGTGGCCAAATGGCAGCTCAGGAGCCACATCTGGCTCTTTTATAGATATTGTGTGGCTCTCAAGGCCCCCACCACCCCATTGGCCAGCTTAGAAAATGCATTTAAAGTTAAAGTTGCTTTCTTTCCACCTCCCTCTTCCCCCATCTATTTGTGGCTCTCAGACATCTGACGTTCATGTCTTGTGGCTCTCAAACATCTGACATTTGTTCTATGTAGCCCTTACATTAAACAAGTTTGGCCACCCTTGGTGTTGATTGAAGGAACGCAACTGCAGCCATTTTGTGGCTGGCTCCACCTCCTGTAGCAGCCATTTTATGGCACCAGTTTTGTGGCTGTGCTCACAACACTGTCAAAATTCCAAAAGTGCCCACAGGCTTATAAGGTTTGAGGACCCTGTGATAAACAATAGGACGTTGCTGGGGGTGTGTAGCCCTTGGACCCAGGGTTTTCACTGAGGGGTATTTTGTATATGTGTTCTTACTTTTTGTTGTTGTTCAGTCGTACAGTCGAGTTCGACTCTTTGCAAGTTGCGACCCCATAGACAAAGTCACGCCAGGCCCTCCATGTCTTCCACCACCCTCCGAAGTCTGCTCAAATTTGTGTTCGTTAAATTAGTAACGCTGTCCAGCCGTCTCATCTTTTGCCGTCCCCTTCTTCTTTTGCCTTCTGTCTTTCCCAGCATCAGGATCTTCTCCAGTGAGTGTTTTTACTATGTATGTCCAAATAAGCATGCTGAATCGGATCATGCTGTTTCAGGTATCGGGATCCCCTCCCCGCAAAAAACTTTGTGATTAATATTTTTCCCAGGAAAACCACATCAGAGCTTTGAAGGTGTTGTCACTTTTTTGGGTTATTCTGACAGGAAATATCCTCTATGGTACCTCAGCGGATGAAAAAGAAAACCTTTGCCTTCAAACAGTGAGCTGCAGGTTCAAGAAAACCATTCAACAGGGAGCTTTGGAGCTACGTCCCTCTTTTAATTCTCTCTAAAAGGCATCTGTGCTGAGCTTTGGGGCACATGCAAATGAAATGAAATAGAATCACTTAATTACTTACAGAGAGATGAAAATCAGATTATTAATCGGTTAACATCTTCCACTGGCTGATAACTGTTCTCCGTATGGAACTGGAGTACAGACCGTGGCTAAAAATGCCTTTCAAAGTCTTATCTTCCAAACTTGTGCACGAATAGCGACGCACCCACTGGAGAACCAGTTTGGTGTAGTGGTTAAGTGTGTGGACTCTTATCTGGGAGAACCGGGTTTGATTCCCCACTCCTCCACTTGCACCTGCTGGAATGGCCTTGGTTCAGCCATAGCTCTGGCAGAGGTTGTCCTTGAAAGGGCAGCTGCTGTGAGAGTCTTCTCCAGCCCCACCCACCTCACAGGGTGTCTCTTGTGGGGGAGGAAGGTAAAGGAGATTGTGAGCCACTCTGAGACTCTTCGGAGTGGAGGGCGGGATATAAATCCAATATCTTCATCTACCTCACAGGATGTCTGTTGTGTGGGGGGGAGGAAGGTAAAGGAGATTGTGAGCCGCTCTGAGACTCTTCGGAGTGAAGGGCAGGATATAGCCAATATCTTCATCTACCTCACAGGTTGTGTGGGGGGGAGGAAGGTAAAGGAGATTGTGCGCCGCTCTGAGACTCTTCGGAGTGGAGGGCGGGATATAAATCCAATACCTTCATCTACCTCACAGGGTGTCTGTTGTGTGGGGGGGAGGAAGGTAAAGGAGATGGTGAGCCACTTTGAGACTCTTCGGAGTGGAGTGCGGGATATAAATCCAATATCTTTATCTACCTCACAGGGTGTCTGTTGTGGGGGAGGAAGGGAAAGGAGATTGTGAGCCGCTCTGAGTCTCTTCGGAGTGGAGGGCGGGATATAAATCCAATATCTTCATCTACCTCACAGGGTGTCTGTTGTGGGGGGGGGGGAGGGAAAGGAGATTGTGAGCCGCTCTGAGACTCTTCGGAGTGAAGGGCAGGATATAGCCAATATCTTCATCTACCTCACAGGTTGTGTGGGGGGGAGGAAGGTAAAGGAGATTGTGCGCCGCTCTGAGACTCTTCGGAGTGGAGGGCGGGATATAAATCCAATACCTTCATCTACCTCACAGGGTGTCTGTTGTGTGGGGGGGAGGAAGGTAAAGGAGATGGTGAGCCACTTTGAGACTCTTCGGAGTGGAGGGCGGGATATAAATCCAATATCTTCAGCTATCTCACAGGGTATCTGTTGTGGGGGGAGGAAGGGAAAGGGGATTGTGAGCCCTCTGAGACTCTTCGGAGTGGAGTGCGGGATATAAATCCAATATCTTTATCTACCTCACAGGGTGTCTGTTGTGGGGGAGGAAGGGAAAGGAGATTGTGAGCCGCTCTGAGTCTCTTCGGAGTGGAGGGCGGGATATAAATCCAATATCTTCATCTACCTCACAGGGTGTCTGTTGTGGGGGGGGGAGGGAAAGGAGATTGTGAGCTGCTCTGAGACTCTTCGGAGTGGAGGGCGGGATATAAATCCAATATCTTCATCTACCTCCCAGGGTGTCTGTTGTGGGGGGGGGGGAGGGAAAGGAGATTGTGAGCCGCTCTGTGACTCTTCGGAGTGGAGGGTGGGATATAAATCCAATATCTTCTTCTTCTGTTACTGCGTGTGTGCTGGGAGAGCATTGCCATAATCCTCTTCAACACGGAAGGGGCCCACACAGGGTTGCCAACTCCAGCTTGGGAAACTGCTGGAGATTTCAGAGCACACGTAGTCTGCGGAGGGACGGGACCATAGCGGAGATGTGATGCCACAGAGTTCATTCTCCAAAGGAGCCGTTTTTCTGTGGACATATCTCTTTGTAGTCTGAAGGTCAACTGGAATGGTGGGAATCTGCAGGCCCCACCTGGAGGCTGGTAAACCTAGCCACGTGAGGAACGCATCCGCAGGTGCATCCCCACCATATATGACATCATTGCATCTATTTGTAAATCCCCATGTGCAATTTCCCTTGCTGCTGCTACAAAGAGAAGTGCCAGAGACTGCATGGATCATATCAAGATGTTCTAAATGGGAAGGGGGGTGTGCACCAGATGTTTTTGTTGGCTTCATCACTTTGTGGCGAGGGGGAATGTGATCTATTTGTGCCCAGAGGCACTGTAACGTGTTCCAGGGATTTTTGTGCTACAGAAAGGAAGAGCTACAACTAAAGGAGGAGGATCTATAAGTCATGCTTAGAGGCGCTTACTATGTCTGCTTCGGAGGGCGGATTCTATAACATTGCACCCTGCAGAAGTCCCACCCCCTCCCCTTCCCAGCCTTCACCCCCCCCCCCACCCTTAGTCTCCAGATGTTTATCAGTCCAGATCTGGCAACCCTATATAATCCCCATAGGGTGTTTCTATACAGCTACCCAGCAGTAAAGAGACACGGCACTGCTAGCGATCTTATGAGCCTGATTAAAGTGCGGCATTAAGCGCCAGAGGCTGTAGCAAGGGTCGCAGCTTTTAAAAGGAGGTTTGATAGCATAGATTCACGGAGGCAGAGCCGGCTCGAGACTGTCTGGCACCCAAGGGAAGCCTAACTTCTGGGGGGGCACCCCACTGATAATGTCACCAAGTCACAAGGGGGGGTGCCCAATTTGGTGCCCGCAGGCCAGCACCCTAGGTAACTGCCTAGGCACCACTCAGCTTGAGAGCCAGTTTGGTGTAGTGGTTAAGTGTGCGGACTCTTATCTGGGAGTACCGGGTTTGATTCCCCACTCCTCCACTTGCACCTGCTGGAATGGCCTTGAGTGAGCCATAGCCCTGGCAGAGGTTGACCTTGAAACAGCAGCTTCTGGGAGAGCTCTCTCCAGCCCCACCCACCTCACAGGTTGTGTGGGGGGGAGGAAGGTAAAGGAGATTGTGCGCCGCTCTGAGACTCTTCGGAGTGGAGGGCGGGATATAAATCCAATACCTTCATCTACCTCACAGGGTGTCTGTTGTGTGGGGGGGAGGAAGGTAAAGGAGATGGTGAGCCACTTTGAGACTCTTCGGAGTGGAGTGCGGGATATAAATCCAATATCTTTATCTACCTCACAGGGTGTCTGTTGTGGGGGAGGAAGGGAAAGGAGATTGTGAGCCGCTCTGAGTCTCTTCGGAGTGGAGGGCGGGATATAAATCCAATATCTTCATCTACCTCACAGGGTGTCTGTTGTGGGGGGGGGGGGAGGGAAAGGAGATTGTGAGCCGCTCTGAGACTCTTCGGAGTGAAGGGCAGGATATAGCCAATATCTTCATCTACCTCACAGGTTGTGTGGGGGGGAGGAAGGTAAAGGAGATTGTGCGCCGCTCTGAGACTCTTCGGAGTGGAGGGCGGGATATAAATCCAATACCTTCATCTACCTCACAGGGTGTCTGTTGTGTGGGGGGGAGGAAGGTAAAGGAGATGGTGAGCCACTTTGAGACTCTTCGGAGTGGAGGGCGGGATATAAATCCAATATCTTCAGCTATCTCACAGGGTATCTGTTGTGGGGGGAGGAAGGGAAAGGGGATTGTGAGCCCTCTGAGACTCTTCGGAGTGGAGTGCGGGATATAAATCCAATATCTTTATCTACCTCACAGGGTGTCTGTTGTGGGGGAGGAAGGGAAAGGAGATTGTGAGCCGCTCTGAGTCTCTTCGGAGTGGAGGGCGGGATATAAATCCAATATCTTCATCTACCTCACAGGGTGTCTGTTGTGGGGGGGGGGAGGGAAAGGAGATTGTGAGCTGCTCTGAGACTCTTCGGAGTGGAGGGCGGGATATAAATCCAATATCTTCATCTACCTCCCAGGGTGTCTGTTGTGGGGGGGGGGGAGGGAAAGGAGATTGTGAGCCGCTCTGTGACTCTTCGGAGTGGAGGGTGGGATATAAATCCAATATCTTCTTCTTCTGTTACTGCGTGTGTGCTGGGAGAGCATTGCCATAATCCTCTTCAACACGGAAGGGGCCCACACAGGGTTGCCAACTCCAGCTTGGGAAACTGCTGGAGATTTCAGAGCACACGTAGTCTGCGGAGGGACGGGACCATAGCGGAGATGTGATGCCACAGAGTTCATTCTCCAAAGGAGCCGTTTTTCTGTGGACATATCTCTTTGTAGTCTGAAGGTCAACTGGAATGGTGGGAATCTGCAGGCCCCACCTGGAGGCTGGTAAACCTAGCCACGTGAGGAACGCATCCGCAGGTGCATCCCCACCATATATGACATCATTGCATCTATTTGTAAATCCCCATGTGCAATTTCCCTTGCTGCTGCTACAAAGAGAAGTGCCAGAGACTGCATGGATCATATCAAGATGTTCTAAATGGGAAGGGGGGTGTGCACCAGATGTTTTTGTTGGCTTCATCACTTTGTGGCGAGGGGGGAATGTGATCTATTTGTGCCCAGAGGCACTGTAACGTGTTCCAGGGATTTTTGTGCTACAGAAAGGAAGAGCTACAACTAAAGGAGGAGGATCTATAAGTCATGCTTAGAGGCGCTTACTATGTCTGCTTCGGAGGGCGGATTCTATAACATTGCACCCTGCAGAAGTCCCACCCCCTCCCCTTCCCAGCCTTCACCCCCCCCCCCCACCCTTAGTCTCCAGATGTTTATCAGTCCAGATCTGGCAACCCTATATAATCCCCCATAGGGTTGTTTCTATACAGCTACCCAGCAGTAAAGAGACACGGCACTGCTAGCGATCTTATGAGCCTGATTAAAGTGCGGCATTAAGCGCCAGAGGCTGTAGCAAGGGTCCGCAGCTTTTAAAAGGAGGTTTGATAGCATAGATTCACGGAGGGCAGAGCCGGCTCGAGGACTGTCTGGCACCCAAGGGAAGCCTAACTTCTGGGGGGGCACCCCACTGATAATGTCACCAAGTCACAAGGGGGGGTGCCCAATTTGGTGCCCGCAGGCCAGCACCCTAGGTAACTGCCTAGGCACCACTCAGCTTGAGAGCCAGTTTGGTGTAGTGGTTAAGTGTGCGGACTCTTATCTGGGAGTACCGGGTTTGATTCCCCACTCCTCCACTTGCACCTGCTGGAATGGCCTTGAGTGAGCCATAGCCCTGGCAGAGGTTGACCTTGAAACAGCAGCTTCTGGGAGAGCTCTCTCCAGCCCCACCCACCTCACAGGGTGTCTGTTGTGGGGGAGGAAGGGAAAGGAGATTGTGAGCCGCTCTGAGACTCTTCGGAGTGGAGGGCGGGATATAAATCCAATATCTTCACCTACCTCACAGGGTGTCTGTTGTGGGGGAGGAAGGGAAAGGATATTGTGAGCCACTCTGAGACTCTTCGGAGTGGAGGGCGGGATATAAATCCAGTATCTTCATCTACCTCACAGGGTGTCTGTTGTGGGGGAGGAAGGTAAAGGAGATTGTGAGCCCCTCTGAGACTCTTCGGAGTGGAGGGCGGGATATAAATCCAGTATCTTCATCTACCTCACAGGGTGTCTGTTGTGGGGGAGGAAGGTAAAGGAGATTGTGAGCCGCTCTGAGACTCTTCGGAGTGGAGGGCGGGATATAAATCCAATATCTTCATCTACTTCACAGGGTGTCTGTTGTGGGGGAGGAAGATAAAGGAGATTGTGAGCCGCTCTGAGACTCTTTGGAGTGGAGGGCAGGATATAAATCCAATATCTTCTTCTACCTCACAGGGTGTCTGTTGTGTGGGGGGAAGGGAAAGGAGATTGTGAGCCGCTCTGAGACTCTTCGGAGTGGAGGGCGGGATATAAATCCAATATCTTCACCTACCTCACAGGGTGTCTGTTGTGGGGGAGGAAGGGAAAGGATATTGTGAGCCCCTCTGAGACTCTTCGGAGTGGAGGGCGGGATATAAATCCAATATCTTCATCTACCTCACAGGGTGTCTGCTGTGGGGGACGAAGGGAAAGGAGATTGTGAGCCGCTCTGAGACTCTTTGGAGTGGAGGGTGGGATATAAATCCAATATATCCATTCAAAATTAAAGTTCCTTTCTTTTCACCTGTCCCCCCATCTATTTGCCTTCCTGTCTTTTGGCTCTCAAACATCTGACAATCATGTCTTGCGGCTCTCAAGCATCTGACCCTTATTCTGTGTGGCTCTCAGGTTAAGGAAGTTTGGCCACCCCTGGTGCTATCTAGCAGGGCTCTTCTGTACACAGCAGACAAGGGGAAGGAATTCTCTGCGGGGCGGCGAGGAAGGACTGCACTTTGCACGCGCTCTGGAACCCTGCCACCTCCCCGCCCTCCTCCTCCGCGGCCGCCTCTTCCACCCACGCATAATCCTGCAAACCAACCCCCCAACCCGCGACCATCCCCAGCGTTTTCCAAGCCCCGCCTCGCCTTCCCGAGGGCCCCGCCCACACGCACTCGCCCCGCCCTCCCCTTCTACAGCGAGCGCCTCTTCGAGGAGAGCCTTGGCCCCGCCCCTTTCCGAAGCCCGCCTCGCTTGATTGACAGCCCGGTTGGAGCCGGTGGTAGACCCGCTCTCTTCGCTTACCGCCCAGCGCCTCTTCGGGGGAGAGCTTTGGCCCCGCCTCGTCTGATTGACAGCCCGGCTGAGACGGCATAGCCCCATCCTCCGTCTCTTCCCCTCGCCCCGCCCTCCCTCCTACAGGCCGAGTGCCTCTTCGGGCCCGGCCCCGCTTGATTGACAGCCCGGCTGAGGCGCCGTAACCCCGCCCCCCACCCATTCGCTCTGCCTCCCCTCCGCTAGCCCGAGCGCCTTTTCGGAGGAAGACTTTGATTGACATTCCGGCTGAGGCGGTGTAGCCCTGCCCACCCTCCCCTTCGCTCCGCCCTCCCTCCTCCAGCCGAGCGGCTTTTCGGAGGAAGACTTTGATTGACATTCCGGCTGAGGCGGTGTAGCCCCGCCCACCCTCCCCTTCGCTCCGCCCTCCCCTCCTCCAGCCGAGCGGCTTTTCGGAGGAAGACTTTGACATTCCGGGCTGAGGCGGTGTAGCCCCGCCCACCCTCCCATTCGCTCCGCCCTCCCCTCCTCCCGCCGAGCGCCTTTCGGAGGAAGACTTTGATTGACAGCCCGGCTGAGGCGGCGTAACCCCGCCCCCCACCCATTCGCTCCGCCCTCCCCTCCCGCCGAGCGCCTTTTGGAGGAAGACTTTGATTGACATTCCGGCTGAGGCGGTGTAGCCCCGCCCCACCCTCCCATTCGCTCCGCCCTCTCCTCCTCCCGCCGAGCGCCTTTCGGGAGGAAGACTTTGATTGACAGCCCGGCTGAGGCGGCGTAACCCCGCCCTCCACCCATTCGCTCCGCCCTCCCCTCCCGCCGAGCGCCTTTTGGAGGGAAGACTTTGATTGACATTCCGGCTGAGGGCGGTGTAGCCCCGCCCACCCTCCCATTCGCTCCGCCCTCCCCCCCCTCCAGCCGAGCGCCCCTTTTGGAGAAAGACTTTGATTGACATTCCGGCTGAGGCGGTGTAGCCCCGCCCACCCTCCCATTCGCTCCGCCCTCCCCTCCTCCCGCCGAGCGCCTTTCGGAGGAAGACTTTGATGGACAGCCCGGCTGAGGCGTTGTAGCCCCGCCTCCCCGCCTCCAGCCGAGCGCCTTTTCTGGGGGGAGCTTGATTGACAGCCGGGCTGAGGCGGCCTGACCCCGCCCCGTTGTTTACCGCTCCGCGGGGGCCTGGGCCGGGCCAGGCGCGGCCTCGCTTTCCATGTTCTCGCCCGAGGAGGCGGCGGCGGCGCCCTCCTTCCTCCTCCTCCTCAGTGGCTGGGCGGGCGGGGGAGGCGGTGCCTGCGAGGGGCGCTGACAGGCGGGAGCGCGGCCGCCGGGGCTGGTGGTGCTGCGAGCGGGCTGAGGGGAGGCTGCTGTGGCGCAGCACGGAGACGCCGGACGCCGCCGCCGCAGGGCCCCCTCCCCTCTTCCGCCCTCCCTCCCTGCGGGTGGCGCCTCCGCCCCCCTCAGAGCTGCTGGCCGCGGGGAAGGGGGCAGGGGGGGCGGGGAGGGGGCGAGCGCGATGAGGTAATCCCGGGGGAGGGGCCAGCGGAGGGAGGGAGGGGGCGCTTAGGAGTCTCCTGGGGGGAGGGGGTAAAGGAGTTGGGGTGGTTTGAGGGGGAGGCCTCAGGTGGGGTAGCTGGGAGGGGGGGGAGAGGTAAAGGAGTTGGGGTGGTTTGAGGGGGAGGCCTCAGGTGGGGTAGCTGGGGAGGGGGGAGAGGTAAAGGAGTTGGGGTGGTTTGAGGGGGAGGCCCTCAGGTGGGGTAGTTGGGAGGGGGAGAGGTAAAGGAGTTGGGTGGTTTGAGGGGGAGGCCTCAGGTGGGGGTAGTTGGGAGGGGGAGAGGTAAAGGAGTTGGGGTGGTTTGAGGGGGGAGGCCTCAGGTGGGGTAGCTGGGAGGGGGAGAGGTAAAGGAGTTGGGGGTGGTTTGAGGGGGAGGCCTCAGGTGGGGTAGCTGGGAGGGGGAGAGGTAAGGAGTTGGGGTGGTTTGAGGGGGAGGCCTCAGGGTGGGGTAGCTGGGAGGGGGAGAGGTAAAGGAGTTGGGGTGGTTTGAGGGGGAGGCCTCAGGTGGGGTAGTTGGGAGGGGGAGAGGTAAAGGAGTTGGGGGTGGTTTGAGGGGGAGGCCCTCAGGTGGGGTAGCTGGGAGGGGGAGAGGTAAAGGAGTTGGGGTGGTTTGAGGGGGAGGCCTCAGGTGGGGTAGCTGGGAGGGGGAGAGGTAAAGGAGTTGGGGTGGTTTGAGGGGGAGCCTCAGGTGGGGTAGCTGGGAGGGGGAGAGGTAAAGGAGTTGGGGTGGTTTGAGGGGGAGGCCTCAGGTGGGGTAGCTGGAGGGGGAGAGGTAAAGGAGTTGGGGTGGTTTGAGGGGGAGGCCTCAGGTGGGGTAGCTGGGAGGGGGAGAGGTAAAGGAGTTGGGGTGGTTTGAGGGGGAGGCCTCAGGTGGGGTAGCTGGGAGGGGGAGAGGTAAAGGAGTTGGGGTGGTTTGAGGGGGAGGCCTCAGGTGGGGTAGCTGGGAGGGGAGAGGTAAAGGAGTTGGGGTGGTTTGAGGGGGAGGCCTCAGGTGGGGTAGCTGGGAGGGGGAGAGGTAAAGGAGTTGGGGTGGTTTGAGGGGGAGGCCTCAGGTGGGGTAGCTGGGAGGGGGAGAGGTAAAGGAGTTGGGGTGGTTTGAGGGGGAGGCCTCAGGTGGGGTAGTTTGAGGGGGAGGTCTCAGGTGGGGTAGTTGGGAGGGGGAGAGGTAAGGAATTGGGGTAGTGCGGAGGGGTAAGGGAGGAACCTGGGGAGCAGTTGAAGGGGGGTAGGTAACTAGGGGTAGGCATGGGGGAAGACTTTTAAGAGGAATGACAGATGAGGGGCATCTGGGTTTAGGCTCCTTTTGGGGGGGGGTTAGGTTATTTTGGGGTTATTTTTTCTGAAGGAGATGCAAATGAGTTGTTGGGGGTCGATTTAGGAGCCTCAGGGCAAGCAGGGGGGGGTTGCAGGGAACAGGGGGGAGCTAGTGCTTTCCTCCCTGAAACCCTTTTGGAAAAAATATTTTCAGCTGTCTTAAGGTGGTTTGGGGTTTTTTTTTGGGGGGGGGGGGTGAAAGGGGATATTGGACTTGTGCTGGGTTTTATTTTTCTCCTTTGGACTGGCACAAGGTTCTAGCTTTTTTAGTGGTGTGGGCTTTTTGGGGATTTGGATTTGCGCCCCCCCCCCCCCGATTTTTTTTTTTAACTCCCTCTGCCTTGGAAGAAGGGACAAGGACGAGGTGCTACGGAAGGGGACTTGTCTGCCTGCTGCCTTTTTTATTTAAAAAAATTACATTTTGGGGTGACGGGGCTTTGCTTTGCTCCTAGAATAGTGGGTTGTTGCTCGTTTTTTTCGCCCCACGTAAAAATCCACCTATTGATTTTCCTGAAAGGAAAAATAAAAAGAGAATCCATAAACGCACACCGAACCTGCCTCTGGGAGGGGAGATAGCCAGGTGAATACATCCTCCGGTTTCCATGGACAACCCGTCCATTATCACCCAGGTGACTAACCCCAAAGAGGAAGAAATCCTGTCTTGCGCTCAGGATAAAGGTGAGAGCCTCGCATGTATAGGTGCATTGTGCTGCTCTGATGTTTGCCTGCAAATGTTCCTTTAAGTGATGTTTCTGACCAGGTCCTTCCTATCACTGGCTGTGTACATTCTGAGCTTGAAGTTTCTGGATTAGCCGCTGCTCCTTGGATCTGTTTCAGTTGAAATTTACGTAACTTGTATCCCGCTGTAAATCAAGACGGCTACAGTTATTGAGGTGGAAATGCATTGGTGTCTCAGTGTACGTTTGTTTCAACTTCCAGCTGGAGGCTAGTGTAACCTTGTTGTTCTGCCAGCTAGAGTTTGGGTTGATTCCAGACATTAGGGAGGCAGACCTTTATTGAACTTATTTCGGATGGTTTCGAAAACTCAGCAGTTGGGCACTGAGGAATTGCATTTAGGGAAGAGTCCTGGTGTCAAGATCATTTGCTGGATAAAAGTAAAATGACCAGGCTAGAGACATTTTGTTTTAAGGTTGGTATTGAATCTAGGGCGTGTTTGCGTTTTAGCATGGTTGGGCAAAGCTGATTGTTTTTGGCTGTAAATGTTCAAGTCCTGAATAAGCAAACCTGATTTGGAGTTGCCTTTACAATTCAAAAGCCTGGGGCCAAAGCATTGGTCTTTTATTTTCTTTCAGCAAGAAGGAGGTTTGAATTTAAGAATAGGGTTGACGGAGCAAAACTTTAGAAATAAGGGACAGCTTAAAGCTGTTTTTCTGATGTACACGAATATAGATAATCCTGGAGAATAAAGGGTGCGAAACAATTCTGGCCTTGGCTTCTACTGTATAATACACATTTGCTCTTTTGAAAGGAGGAAAGGATAATAATTATTGATCATTCTGGGGCCTGTAAGCATTCAGAGTTATTTTCCCTGTATTTGGAGTGTTGAAACTCTTTGCTATGCTGTGATGCATGTTGTCTGCTCAAGTATTTATGGGGCATTTGCGTCTAGGCTGTTGTGGGCTGACTAGTGACAGGGGGCGGAGGTATCCTGCCTTGTGCTAGGGCTTTGGATTTCATATCTTTTCCATCTTTATCGGCCACACTAATTCTGGACACGAAAGCTTATACCCAGAATTAAACTTTGTTGGTCTTAAACTTATCGCTGGAATCAAACTTTGTTCCATTTATTTCTCCTGTTTTGGTAGAAGGGTCTTGTTTCCTTTAATATATATAGATAGTTTTTATCACATAAGTCAATTGTGAAATAAGAGTGAAGCCTGTTGGTATTTTTGAGTTTGGGCTTGGGTTGCCAGGAGACCTGGAGAAAACTGTCCTGTCCCTTTAATGGAAACTTAGTACGTGGAGGATATTTTTTATTTAGTTAATAGGGTCTGTATAATGAGGCAACAGTCCAAGAAGTTGCTTTTTGAAGAAAGGGAACAGAACTGTAGACTGTGCCCCTGTATATGATATATGTTATTTGTATGGATTATTTTCCTTTTACTGTATCACTTTCTATTTGTGTGGTAGCATTTTCTGCATTGTTTGACATCGTTGTAATACCTTTTGCTTTGGTTCATTTTTTTGTAACCCCACTCCTGTTGCATTGCTCATTTAGATGTCTCATTCTGATGAGTGCGTTAACTTGCACTTGCTACTCTGCCTTGAATCTCAGTGAGAGAGGCCAACCATAAATAAATAAATTGTGGTAAATGAAGACTGATCTTAAAGGGACAGGAATGAACATATGAAGCTGCCTTACACTGAATCAGACCCTTGGTCCATCAAAGTCAGTATTGTCTTCTCAGACTGGCAGCGGCTCTCCAGGGTCTCAAGCTGAGGTTTTTCACACCTATTTGCCTGGACCCTTTTTAGTTGGAGATGCCGGGGATTGAACCTGGGACCTTCTGCTTCCCAAGCAGATGCTCTACCGCTGAGCCACCGTCCCTCCCCAAAAGAATCCTGTTTGTTTGTTTCGGAGGCCTGTAGGCACCCAAACTAGAAGAGTTTCTCAGCTCTCCTTACCCCATGGTTAACTGGTAGCAGGCTGTGAGGTAGTGATTTACCAGCATAGTCTTAACTGTGAAGAAAGGCTATGTTGGAACTAGCATTTAAAAAAAATGACTAATGCTAAACACGGTTCACTGCTCAGCAAACCCTGGTCTATGTTACGGCTGACACAGATAATTATGGTAAGTTTGCAGTGGGAAGGCTTGTGGGTTTTTGATCCTGCGACCTATTCCTGCTTTCTCAACTGGCTGAAAGATCAGAGCATTTATTGCCCTGGGCTGTGGTATTTCTCGGTGTTGGTGTTCAGAGTGGCACATGCAAAGACGTATCAACCAGCTGAATAGCTGACAACAACTCGGCATTTTGCTCGTTACAAAAAACCTGTCTGCAGCCTTCTTTTGAGGCAGGTTAATTGATTACAAGAGTCGAACAAAAAAGGATAGAGTGAGAGAGTCTTTGCTTTTCATGGAAGCTTCAGATGTTAGAGGACAAACAGGGAGTCGCTGTGTTTATGGTCCGCTTGCAAGTTGGATGTACGTCAGGTTTGTCCGTTGTAAGAAACAGAATGCCAGATTAAATGGGGCCCTTAGTTTGATGAGGCCAGGCGGGTTCCACATTCTTGGGAATTGCCATCGGTGCCCATTCTGAAGGAGTAGTAAAACCCATTCCAGGCATCCATATATCTGCTTACCCTCCAGTGAATCCACCCATGAGTAGAATGCCTGGCACCACACACATCATCCGCTTGGCACTCTGCTTAGAACTGTGGTTTTGGAGATGATGAGAAATAGTCTCTGTTCCTTACCTTGTCCAAACCACTGCACAAATGAGAGAGAGAGAGCCTCCCTCCCAATCCCTCAAAGTGTGCCAGAGGATTGGGAAGGGAGTAGGGATTTGTGGGAACGGCAAATAACTAGCTGGCTAGGGAGTCGAGCAAACATTTGTGGGTCTCTGAACTTTACACTGAAGATTTTTTTTTTACATGCTTAAAAGCATGAGAATAAAAGCGTGAGATAATATAAATGACTTGCTGCACACTAAACAATACCCATTGCTGCTTTTGCTACATGTATGTCTTGCCACTGAGAAGCTGAGGATGATGCATTTTAGTTTGATTACACACCTGTGAAATAGGATTGGCAGAGAGAAACCGTCACTCGCTTAAAGATGCCCACTGAGTTTAATGACTAACGTGGATTTTCCCAGATTGAGATCCAGCGTGCATTCCAGCAAGACCAGCGCACCAATTAATAATGCTAGTTGCGCACCCTCTGCTCGAGTCCGGTCGTCGCCGTTTGTTTTTCTTATGCTGTGGTGTTGTCCTGCAGGCAAAGCAAATACGGCCTGGTGTCGAAAGAGGGCAAAGTTAGTAAATATGGGCAGTCCTGTTTGATCAGTGGAAGAAATGAATTCTTTCCAGCCAGCCGAAGAAATTGGCCGCTGTGGATGTGTACTACTTCAGGTTGCTCAGTTGAATTATAACATGCTTCTGATAGGATTACACTTTTAAAATAGCTTTATATTAATTAATTGGGAGAACGTTTTGTTGGGTTTTTCCAAAAACACAGATAGCTACTTAAAGTACTGTACCTTAGAAAATAAATTTGGAAGAATTTTGTTTTACCCTTGTATTTCTGACAAGGATTTTTTTTAAAAAGAGAGACCTGTTGTAAAGATCAAAAAATGGTGGTATGTAATGTGCTTGAAAATGAGGTAAATTTGGAGGTATCAATCAGTACTGCCCCCATCTTTGAAATCCTAAGATGTGTTGCCCATTGACACTGTTACTTCTAAGATGTTGTGTCACCGCAGTCTTAAAGCTGACTGTACTAGTCTGTAGGCATATTTGGGAATGTTTGTTGTGCCTGCATGGAGGATGAAGCTTGGGCATGGTGGTAGATGAACATCTTTGGGCCGTTACTATCAATGTACCAAGTCTGAAAATAAGGGTACAGTTCTTGGTATTTGCCCTATACTTGTGGAACTCCTTCATCCAGAAGTGTGTCCAAGTAGGATTATGAACAGTTTCCAAGAAAGTTATGTGGTGTACTGGTTAAAGTGTTGGATTAGGATCCAGAAGAAGCAGGTTCAAATCCCCGCTCTGCCATGGAACCTTGCTGGTTGAACTTGGGGGTGGTGGCTACAAGCATAGACAGCTTTGAGAGGGAATTGGATAAGCATATGGAGCAGAGGTCCATCAGTGGCTATTAGCCACAGCATATTGTTGGAACTCTCTGTCTGGGGGCAGTGATGCTCTGTATTCTTGGTGTTTGGCGGGGCAACAGTGGGAGGGCTTCTAGCCCCACTGGTGGACCTCCTGATGGCACTTGGAGATTTTTTGGCCGCTGTGTGACACAGAGTGTTGGACTGGATGGGCCATTGGCCTGATCCAACATGGCTTCTCTTAGGTTCTTATGTTCTTATATGGTAATAGATTTTTTTCCTTTGGTAGATATTAAGTTGTCCTCTGTCCCATGCACTTGGAGAGCAGTGGAAATGAAACTGAACTATCTAAACAAATGCGTCTAGAATTTCAGCTTTTTGCATGGAAAGAGTGTATTTAAATTTAAAATAAAACTATAAAAGGTCAAGTAACCTTCAAGTAAAAAACCTGATTTTCTATTCCATTTATAAAAATGATTTCATGCACAACTTTTAAACCTTAGAGCCCCATGGCGCAGAGTGTTAAAGCTGCAGTACTGCAGCCCTAAGCTCTGCTCACGACCTGAGTTCGATCCCTGGCGGAAGACGGGTTTTCAGGTAGCCGGCTCGAGGTTGACTCAGCCTTCCATCCTTCCGAGGTCGGTCAAATGAGTACCCAGCTTGCTGGGGGGAAAGTGTAGATGACTGGGGAAGGCAATGGCAAACCGCCCCGTAAAAAGTCTGCCGTGAAAACGTTGTGAAAGCAATGTCACCCCAGAGTCAGAAACGACTGGTGCTTGCACAGGGGACCTTTCCTTTCCTTTAAACCTTAGGCCCTCCAATTCAGTGGGTGTTATGATTCAGTGCCTTGACCAGGATAGCCCAGGTAAGCCTGATCTCATCGGATCTTGGAAGCTAAGCAGGGCATATTTGAATGGGAGACCCCCAAGGAACACCAGGGTTGTGCCGTGGAGGCAGGCAATGGCAAACCACCTCTGAACATCTCTTGCCTTGAAAACCCTGCAGGGTTGCCATAAGTCAGCTATGACTTACGCACACACATACACACACACAATGCCACAACTCATATATGACTTCGGTTCCATTAAGGAAGTACAAAAATGGTAGCTTATTCTGTGAACATCTTACTTTGCTCAGTAGTACCTCTTGATCAACATTTGCATTTAGCTTGCTCTTGGAGTCATTGCAGACCATTGGTATCACCTGAATTTCTTTTGAAAGAACTGCATTTCAAAAACTGCTGTACGAAAAGAGAAGTAATGCAGTTGTTGAATTCTTTAATAGCATGGTTGTTTGGGAATACAAGTTGTCTTTGCAACAAACAATTCTTTCTAGCAACTGAAATGTTTCAACGTAATCATACAGAAAGCATTGTGCTAGCCCAGGAGTGGCCAAACTTGCTTAACGTAAGACACACATAGGATAAAGTCAGATGTGTGAGAGCTGCAAGACATGAATGTCAGATGTAGGAAGGCAGGTAGACAAATAGATTGGGGGGGGGAGTGAAGAGGGAGAGAGAGGTGGAAGGAAAACAACTTTAACTTTAAATGCCTTCTTCAGGCTGCCACCCAGCTCGCCTTGGAGAAGTGAATTAAAGAGATGGATGCAGTGGGGGCTTCAGGAGCCACACAATATATGTGAAAGAGCCACCTGTGGATCCCGAGCTACAATTTGGCCACCCTTGTGCTAGCCCCTTTATGCTTTCTTGATGTCACCTTTGTTCTACCTGAAGTGGGCAGTTAACACTCTGTGACATTATAAGCTCAGAGTTACAACATTCAGATTTAACCAAGTGTGGAGGGGGTCTTCTTTCCTGCACTTGCTGGAGAGGTTGTTACATGCAAAATGAGAAGCCTTCACCTGGATTGAGGTGTTGACTCTTGATATTTATGCTGCAAGGCTTGCAGCATAAATATCAAGAGTCAGCACCTCAATCCAGGTGAAGGCTTCTGGTTTTGTGTGTAACAACCTCTCCAGCATACAAAATATACTGCAATAAAAGGCCTTCTAGTAGTTCCTCCCACCCAAATCTTGTAGATCCTCCCACCGAAGATCTTATGTTAATATAAATTGTTTTGCATATCGGAATTAACAATTATGTGAAGATTCCTTGTTCTCATAAGAACAGTGATTATAGATGCACGGTATGGAGCTCCTGTTCATGTTGATGAAGAATTTCTACACTGCCATGTAATATTGATTTGGATGGCTCAAGTTAGCCTGATCTTATTGGAAGCTAAGCGAGATCGGCCGTGGTCAATTCTTCGATGGGAGACCATCAAGGGATGCCAGGGTTTGCCAGCTCTGTTTGTCTCTTGTCTTGGAAATCCTACATGCGTTGCCATAAGTTGTCTGCAACTTGATGGCACTTTCCACCACCACTAGTAGTCAAACTGATCCAGAATTAGTCAAAAGTGGGTTTCCATCTGAGCTATGCTTACCTTGCATTAATACTTTTAATTAATGTAGCCAGGGGTGTCAAATTCATTTGTTATGAGGGCTGGATCTGATATAAATGATCTGATATAAATGAGTTGTACCTTCTGGATATAAATAACTTTGTTGGACCGGGCCATGTCGGACCAGGCCATGTGTATAGCTATTCAAGATTAGGTAGCAGAGATATGAACTTTATAAAGAACACAGACAAGCACAATTCAAGGGTTAAAAAAAACCTCTTAAAACAGCACTTGTTGGTATTAAAGGTCCTTTCTTTGTATCTTTCCTGTGCAATCCAGAGAACTGGGCAAACGAAGCTCTGGCTCCTTCCTTCCTCAGGGGACCGGGAGGGAGAAAGGAAAAGAGACTTGGCTCAGTAGCTCTGCTGTGTGATTGAGAGAGCCTGAAAAAACAAGCTCTGTCTTCCCCCCTTCCTCCCCAATGGAGGAGCCTCAGTCAATGGAGAAAATAAGAGGTTTTGCTCTGTAGCTCCTGTGCGATTGAGCAAGCCTTGCAAAGCAAACTGTGATGCAGAAGGAAGCAAGAGAGAGGGAGAAGGAAGCAGATGACAGCCAGTTGCTCAGGGGCCTGATTCAGCCCCCGGGTCGCATGTTTGACACCACTGATGTAGAGTGTTAATTCTTTAAATAGACGTAATAACTAAACAGGCTACTTTACAATAATCTAGAAGCATAATTTAGTAAATTATTTTTTTTTCATTTTAACAATTTATTGAGGTAAATAAATTTTAAGTGATTGTATGTACCTAGACTTTTTAATGAGATTATTTACTTGTCTCCATATTGATGCCATATGATTAACGTGTAGAAACATTAAAAAGGAAGCGCTCTTCCATGGGATGTGGATCTCTTACATAATAACCGGAAAATATAATGTTGATGGATGAAACATGTGAAAAAGAACAGAAAGTTCTCCAGATCATCTGAATAGTCTTTTCTAATTTTATGTAATGCACTGCTCAGTCTTGCACATTTTTGTGCTCCAGAAGGTACAGAGAAAGCTGGGAATTCTGCCTGTTTGGTTCTCAGAAATCTGATCAAGCGGGAGGCCAGGGAGTTTTCATCTTATTGAGCTGTTGGAAAAAGAAGGGGAGAAACCATTGCTTTCTCACAAGAGGCTTGATCTGACATTTCCTAAACTACTGTAGCCTCCCCCCCCCCCCTGTTATCAGTATTAGCCACAGCTTATTGTTGGAACTCTCTGTCTGGGGCAGTGATGCTCTGTATTCTTGTGCTTGAGGGGGCACAGTGAAAGGGCTTCTAGCCCCACTGGTGGACCTCTTGATGTTTCTTGGGGTTTTTGGCCATTGTGTGACACAGAGTGTTGAACTGGATGGGCCATTGACCTGACCCAACATGGCTTCTCTTATGTTCTTAAGGGAAAACCCCCAGGCACGTGGCTGGATTCCTTTGAAGTTGAAAAACGAAGTGATGCGTAGGATGAGATGATCAATAAGATACAGCTTACATGCCCTAAACTTGATAAAGTTGACGTGGCTTGTTGATTGATAACCACTAAAACAGTTAATCCAGCTATTATTGTGAATTCTGTATTCTTTTCCCTGTAATATGGTTGAAGTGTCTGAAAACAGGCTTGTTTTCCTGCAAAACATTCTTCAGCTGACTTAGTGTCTTTCGTAGTTTTGGACTCTTTCTTCCATTTTAAAACTCTTTTGCTATCAAGTCACAGCTGACTTATGGTAATTCTGTGGGTTTTCAAGGCAAGAGACTGTGAGAGGTGGTTTGTCACTGACTGTTTCTGCATAGCAACTCTGGACTTCCTTGGTGGTCTCCTATCCAAGTCCTAACCAGGGCCAATCCTGCTTTGCTTCTGAGTTCTGATGAGATCAGGCTAGCCTTTTATAATTACCAAGAGTTTTTTGACACGTTTCCATGTTGAGTTATATTTGTTGATACAGTCTTGTTGTATATATTTAAGTGAGCCGTTAACTTAGAAGTGTAATTTGCAAATCCTACGTTTAACGTGTGCTATATGTTGCCATAGGCCATCATGAGGTTGCCTTATACTGAATCAAACTATCAGTCTGTCACAACTCGGGGGGGGGGGGATTACCAATTGCTGCCACCACTCTGGGTTAAGGGTCTCCCTTGAGAAGGCCCAGAGTTCCCTCCCAAGCCCTTCAGGCTTCCTTTAGCTTAGGCCAAATAATAGGCGTGAGGATCAGGCAGAGTGAGCAACAGGAAAAAAAGGTTTATTTAAAAGCTCAGTCAATGCAGTACAACAAACAAGGTGCATTAAACAGGAAAAGGGGTGAGGGGAAAATAAACAAATGCCCTAATGCGTCTCTCTATACAGTCCCTACTCTTAATACCAACACTTACCCCCTTGGGTAAGGGATCTTTCCCCTGCTGAAAACTCTCAAGGCTACAGCCTGCCTCCAGCTCAGCCTTCCTGGGCTTGGCCGTTGTATCTTCTTCTCCCAGGCCCCACCCCTCTCTGGACCAGTTTCCCTCCAAAACCTTGCCACCCAATCAGTGGGACAGGAGGGATCCTGGGAAATGTAGACTTTTCAGTATAACTCCAAGGCAGGCTTCTCTGGAGCCTGTAGGCCACACTAGGCCCAGGATCATGACACAGTCCTTGAGAGTATTGTCTGCTCAGACTGGCAGCCATGCTCCAGGGTCTCAGGCAGAAGTTTTTCACATCACCTACTGCCAGATCTTTTAACTGGAGATGCTGGGTGTTGAACCTGGGACCTTGTGCATGCCAAGCAGATGCTTTGTCTCTGAGTCACAGCCCCTCCCCTTGGAAGTTTATCCAGTGAACTCTATATTTACCTCTCCTCCTCTTATGGTAGGGATTCTAACCACAGCTTCATAACTTTGAGATATGCATTTCATGCTTAACACTGGATACTTAGGGATGGTGGCTCAGTGGTAGAGCACCTGCTTGGTAAGCAGAAGGTCCCAGGTTCAATCCCCGGCATCTCCAGCTAAAAAGGGTCCAGGCAACTAGCTGTGAAAAACCTCAGCTTGTTGAGACCCTGGAGAGCCGCTGCCAGTCTCAGTAGACAAGACTGACGTTGATGGACCTCACGGTCTGATTCAATATAAGGCAGTTTCATACATTCATATGTACTTTTTGTCTCCTCTCCAGCCCTCAATAATGCTGCTTGCTTCCAGTGTAGGAAAAATTGTTTCTTTTCTTTAGCTTTGAATTCCCCCCCCCCCTCTCGTCTTTCTATTGGTAGATGTGTATACTCTATATTATGTGTTTTCAGCATTTGGAAATCCTAAATTCTGCCTGTGACTATTAAAGAATACCGTTCTGTGAAATGTGTAAAACTGAATTGTTCAGCGGGACGTTCCTATAGAGAAAGCAGACCTGTGGTGTAGTGAAGCCACTTGGGAGGTGACCTCTATTAGGGATAATCTCCCCCCCCCCCCCCTTTCAGTTCTTCTTCCAACTCATTGCATTGTACTGTTTTTACTAGCCCAGTCTCATCAGATCTCAGAAGCTGGGTCAATCTCCAAATACTACTAGGGTCGTGACACAGAGGCAGGCAATAGCAAACCATCTCTGAAACGTTTCTTGCCTTAAAAACAAGTTTAGCTCGCCACCTAGTGGTGCATCACATTGAAAGAGCTAGAACTTCTGGCTGCCAAACAATTTTAGGATCACCTGCTGTGCTACACAATGCTGTACGGTAAGAATAACTAGCAATCTTTGCTGTTAGACCCAAAGATTATCATGGTTTGTAATCTGCTTGCTGTTTGACTAAATGGCTTTGTGGCCCTAGGAATTTTTGCTGGTAGATTCGTATGTTATCATTATAGCTGGTTTTGGGGAGAGGGAATTATAAGCAAAGGAAATAAATAAATAAAAGAAAGGTTCTATTTTGTCATCAACTTGCTGATTGATGTGTAACTTGCCTTGAATCCCAGTGAGAAAAGTGGACTGTAAATGAAAATATAGACTGGATTAAGTGAATAAGAATATAGTGTTGGGATCTTGTGCTAGTTAGTGCCAAATATGTTCTTATTTGGCATAGGGTTGTATAACTGAACAGAGTTAGAAAACTGTGT